>NC_068289.1:39859923-39877423 GCF_025860055.1 Xyrauchen texanus | reverse complement strand
ATGTATGATTTTTTAACTATTTATTTGTATGATACAGCTGCAAATAAGTATTTGAACACCTGAGAAAATCAATGTTAATATTTGGTACAGTAGCCTTTGTTTGCAATTACAGAGGTCAAACGTTTCCTGTAGTTTTTCACCAGGTTTGCACACACTGCAGGAGGGATTTTGGCCCACTCCTCCACACAGATCTTCTCTAGATCAGTCAGGTTTCTGGGCTGTCGCTGAGAAACACGGAGTTTGAGCTCCCTCCAAAGATTCTCTATTGGGTTTAGGTCTGGAGACTGGCTAGGCCACGCCAGAACCTTGATATGCTTCTTAAAGAGCCACTCCTTGGTTATCCTGGCTGTGTGCTTCGGGTCATTGTCATGTTGGAAGACCCAGCCTCGACCAATCTTCAATGCTCTAACTGAGGGAAGGAGGTTTTTCCCCCAAAATCTCGCAATACATGGCCCCGGTCATCCTCTCCTTAATACAGTGCAGTCGCCCTGTCCCATGTGCAGAAAAACACCCCCAAAGCATGATGCTACCACCCCCATGCTTCACAGTAGGGATGGTGTTCTTGGGATGGTACTCATCATTCTTGTTCCTCCAAACACGGTTAGTGGAATTATGACCAAAAAGTTCTATTTTGGTCTCATCTGACCACATGACTTTCTCCCATGACTCCTCTGGATCATCCAAATGGTCATTGGCAAACTTAAGACGGGCCTTGACATGTGCTGGTTTAAGCAGGGGAACCTTCCGTGCCATGCATGATTTCAAACCATGACGTCTTAGTGTATTACCAACAGTAACCTTGGAAACGGTGGTCCCAGCTCTTTTCAGGTCATTGACCAGCTCCTCCCGTGTAGTTCTGGGCTGATTTCTCACCTTTCTTAGGATCATTGAGACCCCACGAGGTGAGATCTTGCATGGAGCCCCAGTCCGAGGGAGATTGACAGTCATGTTTAGCTTCTTCCATTTTCTAATGATTGCTCCAACAGTGGACCTTTTTTCACCAAGCTGCTTGGCAATTTCCCGTAGCCCTTTCCAGCCTTGTGGAGGTGTACAATTTTGTCTCTAGTGTCTTTGGACAGCTCTTTGGTCTTGGCCATGTTAGTAGTTGGATTCTTACTGATTGTATGGGGTGGACAGGTGTCTTTATGCAGCTAACGACCTCAAACAGGTGCATCTAATTTAGGATAATAAATGGAGTGGAGGTGGACATTTTAAAGGCAGACTAACAGGTCTTTGAGGGTCAGAATTCTAGCTGATAGACAGGTGTTCAAATACTTATTTGCAGCTGTATCATACAAATAAATAGTTAAAAAATCATACATTGTGATTTCTGGATTTTTTTTTAGATTATGTCTCTCACAGTGGACATGCACCTACGATGACAATTTCAGACCTCTCCATGATTTCCAAGTGGGAGAACTTGCAAAATAGCAGGGTGTTCAAATACTTATTTTCCTCACTGTATATATATATTTTATTTTTTTTTTTTTTTTTTTTTGATGGTTAATCATATTTTAAAACACATTTGTTTCACTGCATATTTTTTTAAGTAAAAAGTAATAATAAGAAAAGATTACTTATGTCTACTGATGTCAACTTTTCTTTTTTTTAAGAATTCCAGCTTTTAATTAAACTTTTTGTTATTGTAACCACTTGCCATTTTTGATGGTAAACCCCAAAATAATTATAATAAAATGACTTCAGACCCATAGTAGAGATGTATTCAAGTAATTGTTTTGTAGGAATTGCTTTTTTATTGCATTTTTAATAATTTAATAGATCTGGACAAAAAAATTAGTGTCACATTATTGACCCTTAAAGGAATATTCTGGGTTCAATACTGTCTTTAAACCTCCCAAAAATTGTCCCCATTCACTTCCACTGTATTGGGGTTTTCCACTGTGGATAGTACCTGGTACCTGATACTTTTTTAGTGCCACCTCGGTCAAGGTTCCAAGCGAGCCGAGCCGATACTAAATGTGACGTCAAAACCCTGCAGATCACTGATTGGTCAGAGAGAATCGTCACTTGATTTGCGACACGGGACATCAACTCGCTAGTTTAGCAACAGCGATAGCAGTATCATTAGTTTACGTAACTTTCGAATTGTAAAAAGAAATGGCTGTGTGCAAAACCACGCTGTGGTCAATAAACGAGGTGCAGATGGTCCACTCGTTAGCGACGAACGAAACAAAAAAGTATTTCAGGAAGTGTCTCAGCTGTTGGCCGCACACGGCTACCACCAGACCTACCAACAGTGCAGGGAAAAGTATAAAAAACTTAAAAGTTACTACAGAACCATCAAGGAAAAGTGGAAGTGGTTCGACCAAATGGACGCTATCTAGACTGGCTAGCAATGGTGTCCTGGACTGGCATTGATCCACGATGGAGGATGGTATGTTTTGTTACTTTAACTCTATATTCTGCTTGAAAGCTTCACTTTATTTAGTCGACCAGCTACTGGAAAGCTTCTAAAACAGCCAGGTTTCCTAACCACTGCTTTATGCAGCACAATGAGCTAGTAGCTAACAGCAAGTGGTCCTGTTAAACGCTCCAAAAAAGTTGGGACAGACGTGTGTTTACCATTGTGAAACATCACCTAATAGTTCTAATAAAACTTAAGCATTTGGGCACTGAAGACACAAGTTTGTTAAGTTTAGAAAGTGGAATTTTCCCCCATTCATCCATTATGCAGGTCTTAATTGCTGTATTGTGCGCTTCATAATGCGCCACACATTCTCAATGGAGATGGTCAGGATTGCTTTTTCGGCCAGTATGTGGTTTGAAGTTGTCCTGCTGAAAATGCAGGACATCCCTGGAAAATATGTTGTTCAAAATTTGTACATATCTGTCTGCATTAATGGTGCCCTCACAGATGTGCGAGTTACCCATGCCATGGGCACTGACACACCTCTGGCCCATACAGACACTGGATTTTGCACCTGATGCTGATAACAGCTTGGATGGTCCTTTTCCTCTTTGGCCCAGATAACACAACATCTGTTTTTAAAAAATTTGAAATGTGGACTCGTCTGACCAAAAAACACGGTTCCACTGTTCTACTTTCCATCTAAGATGAGAGCGAGTCCAGAGAAGTCGGCAGCGCTTCTGGACAGTGATGATGTACGGCTTCTCCTTTACATAGTAAAGTCTTAACTTGCATCTGTGGATGCAGCGGCGAGTGCTGTTGACTAACAAAGGTTCACTAAAGTAATCCCAAACCCATGTTCATGATATCCATTACAGATGAATGATGCTTTTTAAGGGATCAGAGATCATGCACATTCATAAGTGGTTATGAATGTGAAGAGATTTGACCAGATTCCTTGAATCTTTTAACTATATTGTGCACTGTAGAGGGTGAAATACCCAAAAACCTTCCAATTTGTCTTTGGGGAACATTGTTCTCAAAGTGCTGGATTATTTGCAGAAGCATCTGTTGGCAAATTGACAAGTCTCAGATGATCCTTGCTCTTGAAGGCTGTTTTTGGAGGCTCCTTATATACTATGACACGATTGCCTTACCTGTTTAACATCTCCTCTTTCACATCACATTGGCATCACCGAGACATTGGCAGCAGATCCTTCAAGTCTTCTAAGTTGCGAGGGTGAGCTGCCGTGGATCAGACTTGTTGGTCCAGCACATCCCACAGATTTTCAATCGGATTGAGATCAGGGAAATTTGGAGGCCAGGGCAACACCTTGCACTCTTTATCATGTTCCTCAAACCACTCCCGAACAATGTGTGCAGTGTGGCAGGGCGCATAATCCTGCTGAGGCCACAGCCATCAGGGAATACCATTGCCATGAAGTGTACCTGGTCTACAACGATGTTTAGGTAGGTGGCACGTGTCAAATTGACATCCACATGAATGGCCAGACCCAGGGTTTCCGAGCAAAACATTCCCCAGAACATCACACTCCCTCCACTGGCTTGTCGTCTTCCCACAGTGCATCCTGCTGCCATCTCTTCCCCAGGTAAATGTTGCACACGCATACGGCCATCCGTGTGAGGTAATAGAAAACGGGATTCATCGGACCAGACCACCTTCTTCCACTGCTCCAAGCTCAAGTTTCGATGCTTGCATGTGCATTTTAGGCGCTTTCACGGGTGACAGGGGTCATCATGGGCACCCTGACTGATCTCCGACTGTGCAGCCCCATACGCAGCAGGGTGCGATGCTCTGTGTGTTGTGACACTTTCCTCCCGTAACCATCATTAACATTTTCCATGACTTGTGCCACAGTAGACCTTCTGTCAGTTCGAACAAGATGGGATAACCTTTGTTGCCCTCGTGCATCGATGAGCCTTGGGCGCCCATCACCCTGTCGCCGGTTTGTGGTTTGTCCCTCCTCGGACCACTGTCGGCAGGTAGTCACCTCTGCTGACCAGGCGCACCCAACAAGCCGTGCCGTTTCAGAGATGCCCTGATCAAGTCATCTGGTCATAACAGTTTGGCACTTGTCAAAGTCGCTCAGGTCTTTACTCCTGCCCATTTCTCCTGCGTCAACACGCTGACTATGAGAATGTCAGACCTTGACATGTGGCCTTGTTAGGAGACGATCAACTTAATTCGCTATACCTGTGAGTTGTTATATTGATTTGGCTCATCAGTGTATATCCAAATGTACAAAAATGTATGGCATGAACTGGTCAGATAATTAAAAAGCCCTTGATGCTTACTCTATTGTGCATTCAGTATTAAACATTTGGTGGATTTCATGTTCTGTACATTTTTTGCAAGTCACATTGATGGATACACAAACATTGTGTTTTCTTTGTGCCATTAAATGGTGCAACACTGAATTAGTTGGGCTTCAAATAGCCTAGCGTGGGTTAATTAAACACTTTTAGTGCTCACAGTAAGACAGATTGCTATCAGTGTGAACAAAGATAAGGAATTGTCAGATTCATCAGGACCTTCGTCCCCAAGAGTAATTTTCTTTTCTTTTTTTTTCAGTAGCAAAGCCAAACTCTTATCTTCTCAATTATTCATAAGCTTTAAAGTCATTTGAATCCAGTGTTATTCTACATAACTGGTGCCACATGTGTGAGAAAAGACTTTAACAATAAATATCTGATGCCAACTTAAACTAGAATTTTCACTTTCTAAACACACCAACAAAAATACAGTAAATATTTGCATTTTATATATCACAGCATGTATATTATTATCAATATATATTTTCATAAATATACTATTTTGCCAATCAGCCCTCATGTTTCCTAATTCTCCTTGCTACATTTGGATGGAAACTACACATATGGAAATAAAGCTAGCTTTGTTTCAACCATTATATTAACGCTTAAACATTTATCTGAATATTAAACATCTTTAAAAAATCACTTCATCAAACTGTATAAGGAAGCTGTTTCAGAGAATGGCCCAAATTGACACTGACAAGCCCCTCAGTTGCCTCGACAGGGGAGGTTAATTTAAATGCCTTTCACATGAGCATTATACATGAAAGAGAAGAGGAGAAGAGCAGAGCTCATTGCATGGCACAATCTTAACAGCATTATGGACCGTAATGATTGAAGAACTATCTGAGACTGAACACAAAACTCTGAAATCAGGTTTATGTACAAACATTATAGCAACCGTAACTGCCACAAACAAGAGTAACTACCTTCAATTTTCAGGAATCATAGACAAAATATATATATATATATACACATTTGCCGATAGTGTGATAAAAATCTGGGAAATAATGTATTTTTTCATTTGAGTTAAATTTATTTTTCTTATACAAATAAATTTTTTGTTATTTTTTGCATAAACTTTACTAAATGTTGTTGGATTTCTCTGAAACCAGGACTTAATATTTATATAATTTTGTTTGCAAAATAATTTAGCCTATCTTGTTATAAGGAAAGTTAAATGTTTTAACCCTTTAAGCACTGAAGGTGTTTTTAAAGATTTTCTGTTTCAGTGCCTATCCAAACTTAAAGGCTTACAAAATATATATGATACATATTTTGATATATTCTGAGACTCTCAGCCTAAGAAAGTGCTGAAAAATAAATTGAGCCAAAATTGAACTTTTTTTCTTATTTTACTTATTTGCCATTTGTGGCAGGGTGGAGGGTCGTGATTATACACACCCGGTCCTTTATCAGGCTAATTAAGCCTCCGAGAGGGATAAAGGCCGACTGCGGAGGGTGGTGCTACGAGAGAGAGATCGTTTACGGACATGTCCGTCATGTGTGTGTGTTTGTATTTTCTTTCAGTTAATCATTAAAATAATGTTTATATCGCCAGGCCGGTTCTCGCCTCCTCCTTTCCATTGAACTGCTTTATACCTTTGCATATCTCTGGGTGTAAATAAGGTGGCTCAGAAAAATGTTGTTGATATGACAAAGCAATCAAAAGTTAAATCATTATAAACATCATTTATCATTGTGTCCAGAAACGTCCCCATGTGTTCATAAGCCTCTACAAACAAATAAAACATAATAATTGTATAACAGTCACAAGCCTGTCACTGTGGTGCCAGCATGTAATTTATATAAATCATATAATCCCACACTGCTAGAGGCACTACAGTGCCTTAATCATTGTATAAATATGGCAGTTTTCCACTGCGTGTTACCGTTCCACTCGACTCGATTCGACTTGCTTTACTTTTCTGAGCTTGCATTTCCACTGCAGTTTAGTGCCGCCTCAACGTGGGTGGGATTATAGGATGATCGTCATAGTTACGCCGCCTCTACTGCCGTGACATCATCTTAAACACGACACAAAATAATAAATTATAACATGAGCGCTAGCTGTTAGCTGCTAGCTCATTGTGCTGCATAAAGCAGTGGTTAGGAAACCTGGTTGTTTTAGAAGCTTTCCAGTAGCTGGTCAACTAAATAAAGTGAAGCTTTCAAGCAGAGTATAGACTTAACGTAACAAAACATACCATCCTCCATCATGGACTCCAAAAACGCCGTGACCGAGTCCAGCGCACTCTCCGTCCCATTTCTCGCAGGTCCAGATAGCGTCCATTTGGCCAAACCACTGTTTTTAACTTTTCCCTTCACTGTTGGTAGGTCCGGTGGTAGCCGTGTGCGACCAACAGCTGAGACACTTCCTGATAGACTTTGCGTCATTTCGTTTGTCGCTAACGAGAGGAACGTCTGCACCTTGTTTATTTGACCACAGCGTGGTTTTGCGCACAGCCATTTCTTTTTACAATTCGAAAGTTGTGTGAACAAATGATACTGCTATCGCTGTAGCTAACTTTAAAACTAGCGGGTTGATGTCCCGTGTCACATATCCAGTGATGACTCTCTCTGACCAATCAGTGATCTGCAGGGTTTTGACGTCACATTCAGTATCGGCTCGGCTTGCTTGGAACCTCGACCGAGGAGTCTTGTCGAGTTGTACCATGCAGTGGAAAAGCCCCAATAGTGGCCCTGTAGTAGAGGAAGGTTGTACAGCATGTGGAGATGGAAGCAGGGCTTGCTAGCTGTGCTCATACAATCCTGTGTCCTTGTTGAGAAACGTCTGTTTTAAGCTCAACCGAAAGTAAGGAATTGTTTGATTTTTCATTGTTCAATAAATTTTGTGTTGATATTCCTAAGGCCTTATTCAAAAATTTTTTGCATATCCAGATTGTATCCAGATGAGTTTTTGATAGTCTGGGCAGCATAAATCCACATGAAATCAGATTGTTCCTAATCTGATTCAAACCACATCGGGAGGTGGTTTAAAATGCGATTGAAATCAGATATTTTCAGACGCTCTTGCTGCTCAATTTGGATTTCAAACGGTCTTTTGCATCACTCTTAACTAGGGCTTTCGATTTAACGCGTTAATAACGTGCGATCAATTTTACAAAAAATAACGCGTTCGAAAAATTAATGCAATTTAAATCGCTTTGCTTTCCTGAGAAATACCTGAGAAATGCTTGTAGTACCACCTGTTTACTCCAGAGGGCAGTAAGTGAAATTCAGCTGTATGAGCAACACACAGTTTATACAGTGAAGAAACACTTCAGCAGCAACAACACAAACATGTGTTACATTCTTGCGTTCAAACACTTGATGGAGCGCAAATATGAACTAAGAGATCTCAAGATGTGTTCAAAGTATTAAACTATATTTAACTCGACACAGTGACCTGAACATTTTATGTTTATGACGCAACACAAGCATGTCTGACGCAGGTCGTACGGTCTTTACCTCATACATATTTAATTACCAACAAGGTTAAGGATGTGTCCTTTAAACTGTTACACCGTTTTTACCCCGTCAATCTTTATTTAAGAAACATGCTCCCTGAAATAGATCCACTTTGCTCCTTCTGTAATGCTGTGATGAAGTTTGTTTGTTTGTACATACCTCTATTTTAACTAGTTTTTCTTTGCTTTATAAAGACATTTTATTTGGTTTTCACAGTTTTGATAACTTAAGTTAATATTTTCTGATTAATCTGTTTATGATTAATCTTGCCAAGTTTTTAATACATAAGTGTAAATGTATGTCTATAAAGCCCTTATTTGCACTTTTTTGTAAAGACTTAAAATATGATTTAAATACTCTTTGTACCTCCAACAACTCCAAAGCATTGAAAAGCATTGCACTATGTAATGAATATAATGTCTTGGCATTATTGTAATATATATCTGTAGTATTGTGAATATGTGGCTTGTTTCTAAAAATAATAAAATGTCTGACGCAGATGTACATTGACGGTCCTTAAACAAGCCCTCATAATAAATCTCTGATTGATAAATTCACTTGTGTAATGGATTACTGTGAACTGTGTGTCAATGATGGACTTATGATCAATAATATGGTAATAATCAATACATTATATTCTAAAGCCACTTTTATATTATCTTATCAATGATGAACTGTTCTGTTACAAGAATGTAAAGCATTTTAATTATCTGAACATTTTTTATTATATATATTTATATATATATAATTTTTAAATATTAAAGATAACCATGTATAATTATTTCATCATTATATATTGAATTATTGTTATATGAGGGGCTTTCTCAGCGTATATTTGTATATGTGATTAATCACGATTAATTAATCGGGACACCATATAATTAATTTGATTAAAAAATGTAATCGATTGACAGCCGTACTCTTAAGGTAACAACGCTGATGTCAAAAATCTTTTTTTTTATAATTATTAAAATGTAATGCTTCTGATTTGTCTACAATTTTCAAAGCACTTGTTCAGTTTTGGTCATAATGCCTGCAAGCATTGGAAAGTACAGCCTATCAGAGCTTAAATCATTAACAAAAAATGCCAAAAAAAAGATTTGACAAATGAATTTACGGTATAATGGAAGTTGCCATCTTTTCATATTTACTTCAGTCTCTTTCACTATGGTTACAGGTGCTACAGCTGTCAAAGAAGATACAAGTGGGTTGACTTCGGTTATTCAATCATACAGCTGTAAAATGACAGTTCAAGACTCACACCTGTTAGTAAAAATGGTCGTCAATCCCAAACACGGATTTTGCAACTGTAGCATATTGTTAAAAGGTTTTTGAACTTGTATCAGACTCCCTGTTCACATTTATATGGTGATGGAACTTCTTTGGTTTCTAGAATTATTGCTCATAAAACAGGATCTGTTTGGGATTATTCTGGTAACTTGAAATTCACGCTCATGAATATCAGTTTTACATTTATGCATTTGGCAGACGCTTATCCAAAGCGAGAGCCCTTATTACAGGGAGCAACCTGGAGTTAAGTGCCTTACTCAAGGACGCAATGGTGGTGGCTGTGGGGATCGAACCAGCAACCTTCTGATTACCAGTTTAGTGCTTTAGCCCACTACGCCACCACCACTCCAGTTTGGAATCACTGTAATCTGTTAATATGTTTGAGATGTTTTACTGAAGGTCATGAAGTATGAACAGCCCTTTATCTGGGACATTTTCTGCTTCAATCTATCATGCAGTATAATTTTAACCTGCAAAACAACATTTATAAATTAAGCATCTCTGACAGGCATGTAAACACAGCAAGTGTGGGTCGGGGGAATTAGTCCCTTGATGTTGGTGGCTGTTCACGAAGGACTCATTTTTGCATTCTGTCTGTGCTGTTCACACAAACCCCACGTGCACAAGACTGATGTCTTTGGGTGTTGCATCACGTTTCACTTTCCAGCATCTCTTGCCTTTAACGCTACATTTTTAAGATGTTGTATCAAGCTAAAGCAGCTGTAGGTGATGTTACTTAATACAATTCATAAACTAGATAGGTAGAGTTTGTAACAAACTCATGTAGGCTTAAAGCCTTTTCTGAATGTTTAACACAATTAAAAACAATGAGAGAGAGAGAGAGAGAGAGAGAGAGAGAGAGAGAGAGTGGGGATTAAAGGGGTTGTTTACATTTGAATTTTTTGACCGTGAGTTGAATAGTCTTAGCCTGTTTGAACATTCCATAAATGTAAGTCTAAACACAGTCTTTCTAGCAAGTCAGTCCACTGTCGGCCATCTTTGGACCCGATCTCGGGAGGCTATTTTCAGTCACAAAGGAGCAGCTCCTATCTACTGGAATGTAGGACCAAAATCTCCAAAATGGTTGGTCAAGATTGTGATCAAAGAACATATTTCAAATCAGTAATAAAATCTGACAATGGTGGTATTGATAAATTGTGATTATTTACCGCATATTATGCTTAAAATCTATTTTCCCGACTTGTGCAGCTCATGTCCATTCTAGAGTTGATTGACAGGTGATGTCTGTATCTAAAAGGCGATTGGCTCTTTTAACTGTAAATGGTAAATGGTCTGCACTTTTTAAGCCTTAATGATATTCAAAGTGCTTTACACTGCGTCTCATTCACCCATTCACACACACAGGTTCTCTCTTGGCTCTCAACGAAGGCGGTCGCATTTTCTCACCCTCTCCCTACCCTTATCTTCCCTGCTTTGCTCCTCTCGTCATATCTAGTCTACTGTCTTGTACTTGAGAGACTCTCTCAGCACTGCTCTTCAAACTAAGTCATCATGGATCTGATCAACTGGTCTCTCAACGCAATTGACACCATCTTCTCGACGAGAAGCTTGGGTTCGGGGGAACCTGTCTGCCCTGACAGAACGTTCGCAGCTGGCTACACGATGGACGCGTGGGAGAGGTGGCGGGTCGTGTGTCTGGCGGCTCTTTCCGTGGAGGACGTTGAAGATATCTACCTATTCGGTACCATGATAACAGGTCTTCTGCTGATTGGATTAGGCATTGCCCTGGTTTATCGAGGAGTTAAGAAGACGGTGACAGCTGTCCAAAGCCTCACAAGGCTGCCCGTCATGATTGAAACAGTGGGCAGAGCTGTCTGCACTCAGACTGGGTCTATGAACCAAAATACGGATAACATCATGGAGAAGCTCACAGCTTGGCAAAGGCAAATGGATCGTTTCAGAGACCAAAATGGACCAGGAGAATAGCCGTGTAAATTAGAATGCGGCTACTCTCCTTAAGACCAAACAATCCCAATCTTATCTGTTTCGGCCACCCTCAACCAGCACTGGCCTTGGCCAAGGCCGCTGTTGGAACAACAACTCCCCGGAAGAGCACTGCAGTGAGCCACTCTGCGTTCCTTCCCCGACTCCCCAGACACCTGGTGATTGTTGACTATGTCTGGGACCTGATCAAGGTTGTCTCCATGGCAACTTGCTGTGTATCGCTATGACAACCCTGCGGACTGAGGCACCTAGATTAGATGCTGGCATAGCGACTCTCCAGGCCTACACACACATGAACTCTTACACATATATACAGATATGCAATCATCCGCCCGATACCCTATCCCTCGCCTTGCGCTTTGTACCCCCAGTCTGACAGGCGGGTCTGTGACCAGCGCCGAACATGGCTGCAGGTCCGGATGGCTGCTTGCCTGTGCTGGGCCACCTCCACCCCCAATCCCCTCCCTGTTGCAAGTCTTGTTCATGTTGTAGAGTGTACTGATTATGTGCTAATGTTGCTGAGGTGTTTTTTTTCCCTGTTCCCACACTGTACTTCTTAAGGAGCATAGTCTGGGGGCTGCCTTTTTTTTCTCCTCTCCTCTCCTCATGTCATGCTGTATATGCATGTATTTCTTCTAATTCCCTGTCTTCCTGTCCTGTCTATCCCCTTGTCATATGTATGTTTGTATGGACAGGTCGATGGCCAATTTCACTGGTTTACTATGTGACAATAAAGGACTACTACTACTACTACACATTCATACACCAATGGCGGCAGAGCTGCATGTAAGGCGCTAGCCTGCCATTGGGAGCAACTCGGGGTTCAGTGTCTTGCCCAAGGACACTTCGGCATGTGGAGCCGTGTGGGCCGGGATTTGAACCACCAACCACCGACCCGCTCTACCAACTGAGCCACAGCTGCCCCAACTGTAAGGCGGGACTTCCTTTCTACATCTGTTGGGTGCTTGGTTGAGTGTTCCAATTTCTCCCATTAATTTAACAGAAGTGGCCCATCTCTGCAAAATAATCTCTGGTAAATCTGGATACATTTGAAAACAGTGTTCTCGTTTTTGAGATGCTCTCCATCCACACTGCCATTTTGAAGAGTTTTCCAAAAGTTGCTTGTCCACATTAAAATGTATGAAAATGCTTAAATCCCTTACTGCACATGCAACAGCGCCATTCAATGTACCGGTAAGCGTTAAAACACAAGTAAGAGTCTAAGAATTTAATTGCCGGACAGCAGTTCCGAGTAAACTTTGCGTCGCCTATGAAGGACTGGATTGTGAAGGTTGTACATAGTAACATTTATCTTTAATAATGCTCTCAAAGTGAATAACTGACACAATAATGCCACTACAATGTGGGCCGCCATCTTGATTGTTATGGGATAAATGGATCACATGACTGAGTCACATGACAACAAATAGGTCATTGTTTTCAGATATCTACTTTGTCACTGTCAACACTACAACGCAAAGATGTCATTTTCAAATGTGTACTCTTGGGTGAGTGTTTTCGAAAACCTCTCAGTCTCAGTGTGGATAAAAGGCCTAAACTTAGAGAAAAAGATGTGTTTCAAATGAAAATATATTGGTGTGGATGTGGCTTAAAGGGGGGTCGCACACTGGACACATTTACATTTATGCTTTTGGCAGATGCTTTTATCCAAAGCGACTTACAGTGCACTTATTACAGGGACAATCCCCCCGGAGCAACCTGGAGTTAAGTGCCTTACTCAAGGACACAATGGTGGTGGCTGTGGGTGTCAAACCAGCAACCTTCTGATTACCAGTTATGTGCTTTAGCCCACTACACCACCACCACTCCTACCATACATCTGGTGGATGACATTGCATGTTCTAAAATTAGAAACAATAGTTTTCGATGAATGTACGCACACTGCCGCCGCCGCTCGTTGTCTGACGCGATGTAGCGAGACACCTTTCGTCTGATGTGCGATTGCCTTAAGGGATTTGGAGGTTTTTGATCGCCCGCTGTGTAAAAACTGTAATTCTGATCAGTTCGAAAAGTCATTGCAACCCAGGTCAGAACAGTGTGAAGGTCTGAGCCAAGTTTGGTGGATATAGCTTGAATGCTGTAGGAGGAGGTACAGTCAGAAATGCTGGTCCTTGTTTAGGGGTTTTGAAAGAAACCCTAAACCATGTCTGTAGAATAACAGTATGTTGGGTTTAGCAGGTTTGAGTTTGCAGATCTCTGGTTGGCTGACATGGCTGTGGAGGGCCATGTACTTGACAGGAGTAGTTTGAATACATGTTCATTTTGAACCAATCAGAAGAATCCGGGAGTGGGAAGAGAATGTTAACATAACACCATTTAAACATTTAAGAGTTTATATTAGCAACGGTGAAGAGAAGTTAATAAGGCTATAATTGCTCCTTCTGTTGCATCATGTTCAATAGCTCTGTCTAGCCGTTTTAATGCAAGAATGCGTCCTGTGTGAATGCCCCCTTAAGCCAAAAAGATATAGGGATATACCTTGGATATATCCAATAAACCTTGGAGGGCATCTCTTTTTTCTCTCGCCTATACTGCCACAAATCAGTTCGGGCTTATGTAAATGTCAACTACCACCCACTGCTCGCAGCTACAGCAAAATACAACTCAGAAACGTCTAACATAATGTGCAATGGCATCCCAAATATATGCTGCAGGCTTATCAAGCATGTTATCACAGTTTAGCCACGAGTTATTATGAGGAGCTGAGGTAGACTTCTGAATTATGTAAAAGTTATTTTGTGAACCAGCTCGGTCTGTTGGGTTGATTTTGGTGCTATTTCCAAAGCGGAGCATCTGAAGTCCTTGAGGCATGCATGCATAGTCTGCGAGTAAATGATTTATGCATGCAACCTCATAGATGTGGGTACAATACAAGTAACCCAAAATGCACAGAAATTAAGTTATACAGTCAGCAAACTGATATCGGTTTTACATTTCTCTAGTGAGTGACAGTTCATTGATAGGGGAAATGGCAAGCCCACTCTTTTAGAAACTAATCAGGGAGTGTTGACTCGTATAGAAGGAGCAGATTTTAGTTGTTTCCCCTCCAGTGAGCTCATAGTCATATGTGAGTCTTCTCCCCTCAGTCTGCCACAGCTCCTCGGGCTTATATAATCCAGATCTGGCCTAATTTCGAGCGCTGAGCAATGCTTGGATCTTACGGGGCTCAGCCACCTTAACGCTACCAATCTGCCAAAGAGTTGCTTCCAGCCTGACGCAGGGAAAAAGTGGGCATTTTTCTCCGATACCATTGAAAATGAGCTCTGGGATTTGTATTAAGTCGTCAAACATAATTGACAGATTTACAACTATTTCACACATCTTGCTTCTGCAGCATGTAATCACTGCATATTTATTTCAACACTCATTTTAAAGCCTGATCACACTTCACGCTCCATTCACTCCCATTCAAACAAAACCGAAAGTGGAAGACCGGAAACGCAAGCTTGGTGAACTCTGGTGATTTCAAATGTTGCATTATATTATAATCAATGGTTTATCAGTGGTGGATTTTTGGAGGGCACTTATGAAATGGAAATATTCTTTCTTGTTGACTGCCTTTGAAGTCGTGTCTCAGGATAGTCGTGAACGAAGGGTTTGGGACTGCAGCCTGATTTCATCATTATTTGTAGATATTATTTTTACATTTACACTTACATTTTTATACGCTTGAAATGTACAATACAGGGACCGTTTCAAAACCGAAAACAGATACAATTTTGGGCAAAACATTACCAAAAATGGGAACAATCCCATTGGGGCGGCTGTGGCTCAGATGGTAGAGCAGGTCGGCTACCAATCGCAGGGTTGGTGGTTCAAAGTGTCCTTGGGCAAGACACTGAACCCTAAGTTGCTCCCAATGGCAGGCTAGCACCTTGCATGGCAGCTCTGCCGCCATTGGTGTGTGTGTGTGTGTGTGAATGTGTGTGTGGATGGGTGATTGGGACACAGTGTAAAGCGCTTTGGTAACCTCTAAGGTTAATAAAAAAGCGCTATATAAGCGCAGACCATTTACCATTAAATTGTTCTGGAGTGAAACGTTTATTTTTAAACGCTGGTACCCCATTAATATCCGATTCATTTCTTTTAACTATTTTAAAAAAAATGTCATGAAACTAAAGACTAAATGGTTCATCACAGTAAATTTTCTGAATTACATCACTTCCTGTTGCCCAAAAGTGGATCTTTGCTCTTTTCAGTAGAAAATAGGCATGCGATTTAATCCGGAAGGAAAATGCTGCATCAAACATTCCTTTGTCGCCTTGCATGTTGTGAATGTAGCATTCCATGACATGCTGAAGACCTTATTGGCAACGTGTGTCTGTGTGTCTGTGTGTATGTGTGAGTGTGTAAGTGTGTGTGTGTGTGTGTGTGTGTGTGTGTGTGTGTGTGTGTGTGTGAGTGTGTGTGTGTGTGTGTAGTGTGTGAGTGTGTGTAGAGTGTGTGTGTGTATGTGTGAGTGTGTAGTGTGTGTGTGTAGTGTGGTGTGTGTGTGTGTGTGTGTGTGTGTGTGTGTGTGTGTGAGAGTGTTTGAGTGTGTGTTTGTGTGTGTGTTTGTGTGAGTGTGTGTTTTTGTTTGTGTGTGTGTGTGTGAGTGTGTGTTTGTGTGTGAGTGAGTGTGTGTTTGTGTGTGAGTGAGTGTTTGTGTGTGAGTGTGTGTTTGTGTGTGAGTGAGTGTTTGTGTGTGAGTGAGTGTTTGTGTGTGAGTGAGTGTGTGTGTGAGTGTGTGTGTGTGTTTGGGTGAGAGTGTGTTTGTGTGTGTGTGTGTGTGTTTGTTTGTGTGTGAGTGTGTGTTTGTTTGTGTGTGTGTGTTTGTGTGTTGTTTGTTTGTTTGTTTGTGTGTGTGTGTGTGAGTGTGTGAGAGTGTGTTTGTTTGTGTGAGAGTGTGTGTGCATGTGTGTGTGTGAGAGTGTGTGTGAGTGTGTGTTTGTGTGTGTGCGTGTGCGTGTGTGTGTGTGAGAGAGTTTGTGTGTGTGTGCGTGTGTGTATATAGAGGATGTGTAATAATGAAAAAATTATTAAATAATTATAACAATATAATTTGGCCCACATAAGATGACATTTAGTCTAAATGCCTAGCACAGTGTGTGTGTGTGTGTATGCAGTAAAGAGATATATAGTCTGTTGTGTTAGATGGCCAGATGAATATTTAAATGTAATATTTTTTAGGATATATTTAATACAAATTTATTGAAAAGATTTTAGGCTACTTAATCCTCTTATGGAGTTTTGTGTTCCTTTCCACAGTCGCCCTCAGCTTGATCACTGCTGTTATTAATACAATTATTATTGAATTACTTATTTTTAAACACAATTCACAATCTTATTTAATCAAACTACACAATCATGACTCTAACAGCAGCATCGTCCTTTATATTATACATGTATTTGTATAGTTGCATATGCATTATTGTATTGAAATGATAGATCCCTTCACTCTAACATGTGGCATTGAATATTTGATGGTGTTTTTTTAAGTTAACATGAATCCACCTGCTGCTGTGATGCCCTTGAAACATCCATCTTACAGTCGTGTAATCCACACAGATCATATGTAATCAATATTATTATGTTTCCAAAGCCGAACGCCATATGAACCGTTTCACCTTTTCTGTCCACATGAATGATACATTTGCCCGCAGCTGGATTAACTCTATACTGGGTAAAGCCAGAGGTAAGGATTTAATGAGCAGTCTCCGAGACACGAGACATTGTTCTCTCAGTAAGCACAAAATGTTCTGCTGATGAGTAAAACTAGAACAGTTTTCTTCTATGCTGTTTGTGAACCGTTCAGAATGATCTAGTCCTGCCACTTTTTGGACAAAGTGTGTGAAACTATTGGACAAATAGGGCTTCTATAAATAAATAATCCATTTATTTTGCAGTAACACAATGGACCGTTTTTACACACTGTGATGAGACATTTCTGTCTTATTTAGCAGAATAAATCTGTAGAAACTTTTGCATATTTTCAAATGTTTTGTGTAAATTTGTAGCATTATTCTTTGTTATATTACACTTGCATTAATACATGAAATTGTGTTCAATGGA
>NC_068289.1:39844923-39854923 GCF_025860055.1 Xyrauchen texanus | reverse complement strand
CATTGAAAACATCAAGTGATCAAGGTTAAAAAATTCCGTAGGGGCTCCGTAGAATGTAACACTTCATTTGCAATATCCTTATGAAACGAGCATCAAATATTAGGGAGTTGTACTCGGAACCGTCATATCCTGCCGGATATAGGAGGCAGGGGCGAGGAGCCTACCCCCATGCAGGACGGTACTCAACAGGTGGTGCTGGGGTGGTGGAGGTCGCCGTGTTAGCACACTGAAACAGCAATGTGATTGTGAGCAGACTTATAAAGCAATGGCTTACATGTGATTGGCTGGGGGTTACCCCGCTAATGGTGCGATCATGTACAGCTGCTAGTCTTCCCGCTAGAACTACGCTGCGCTTGCATTACCAAATATCTCATTTAAATGTATTTCAATGGGATTTAAAAGAACCTGCATGTGGTTTGAATACAGACTGGATTTGAACTGTTAAAGAAAGATCATGCCAACAACCTCACAACAACTCAAAATCAGAATTGGGCACTCAAGCCTGAGATGTGGCTGCGCTTGCCGGACTCTCTGGTCTGCAGCTGGTCATTGTACTTTAATTGATGCATACCCCTGCTGTATCTGACAAGATGTTCCTGTGTTTTCTGTCCACAATACTCAGTCTCAAAAGTTCTCGAGAGTGGAGAATTGTTCGAGTAAGCGCATATTTGGGCACCGAGATGTCCTTGTCTTGGAATTCTTTAATTTAATTTGCAATTTAATTTAAGGATATATGTTGCAACATAACAGCGTGTGCTAGAGTCAAGATTTCAGTGCAAAAATAGACATGTTTAGTAAAGTTTAGCACAGGAAAACATAGAACTGATATTCAAAATGACACAGTTCTTGCTATTTTCAGTCAACATTAACTACACATTTTACACAGGAAATAAAAAAGGAGAATAAAAATGGCTGTTTTTGTATAACAAGCTCTCTGGACCACCTTAAAGAAATGTTATGAAATTTTCATTGGCATGTGCTGAATAACGAACCCTCATGTAGAGGCTTGGACTTGTTGTTTTCCTCACTGAGACACGCTTCGGAAAACTGAAGGAAAGTAGAGTAGCGAGGGGGGAGGGGGCATCATATTTGGCTTTCATGGTATCCCTGTAGTGTCATCTCCCACCAACGCTTTCATGGCATTTCTTATTAGCTGTCGTGGGTGGACAAATGCAGTAACATTTAAAAGGAGTTAACGATATTGCACAGCAACTGTGACCTGTAGGCAGTGTTGGGCAAGTTATTAAAAATAGCAAACCACTACTTTGTAATCAGATTACTTTACTAATTACTTTGCTTTTAAGATCCTTTCTAAAACACTTTTCCCCCTCAACAAATTCAAAATAATATCTATATTTCTTTCTTGTTCATAAGTCAAGACACACATACATCATAATTAATGTGTTCAACATAAATAACATATTAGAAATAAGCACAACTCTATAATGTACTCAAGTCATTAAATTAACTGTAATCTGATTACAAGTATTTAAAATGTAATGCATTGCACTACTTTTTGTGTTAAAAAGTAATTGGATTACAGTAACAGATTACTTTGTAAATGGATTACACCCAACACTGCCTGTAGCGTTATATATGTGTGCTTTCACTGAATAAGCCATTTAGATAAGGGCTCTGTTCCAAAACTGAATGAGCAGTGTTGCTGTCTACTGCCTACTTAAGGTGCGTACACACTGCCAGCAACATCGCGCGCTACAGCGACTCAATACCATTCATTTTCAATGCAAGCACAGCGACTTCCGGCGACACGAGCTGTCGCGACCATTGGCGCTAGATGTGGGCGTGTCCAGCGACGCGACAAAGTTGAGAAAAGTTCAACTTTGGAGCGACTAACGGAAGCGACAGCCAATAGGACAGACGACGGGAGAGCTCACGTGATCCTTCTCCCTCTCTCTCTCTCTCTCTCTCTCTCTCTCTCTCTCTCAGCTCCTGCATTAACGGAAAGATGGATGAAAGGCTAATTCTTGCTGTTAGAAATTGTCCAGTGCTCTATGATATGTCTCTTCCCACGTACAAGGACATTTTTAAGAAAAATACTGCGTGGAAAGGTGTATCTGAGATCGCGGGGATTTTGTGGACCCAGACAGACCGGCATTTGCATTTTCGCGGCAGATAAACAGCCGCTATGGCAAACAGCACGCCTTGTTTCTCATTCATCTTTGATATAAAGCATTTTATGTACTGATTCCATTTATATTTAGTCTTTTCCCTCCAAAATGTTTGTTTTTAGCTGCAAGAAAAGAGATTCGCTGTCAACAGCAATGGAATGACATCCGTGAATGTAATTTATAAACGTTACTAGGCAACCAGTAGTGGGAACGCCCACTAGCGACTTCACCGCCAGCTACTGGCGACCTGCAGTGACAAAGTCTCTGGCAGTGTGTATACACCTTTAGGCAGCTACCTTCTAAGGTGGCATCATAACCATCATGGAACCTCGTACATCATTTGAAATGTTTGGCATTAACCCCTTAAACCCCTTGGAGCTTTTTTGGGCTGCTGCCCACATTTTTTCAAACTCAAATTGCAAAACATTGGTCTTGTTTTTCAGAGAACCCTCCAAATAATAAAAAAGGCTTCAATTATTCATACATATTTTTGATAATCTTTATGATCTTATGATAAACAAGATTTTTTTCTGGTTCTGTTCACTTTACCTCACTTTGAAAAGTCTCATTTATTCCACTAGGTGGCAGAAAACACTAGAAAAAAATATTTTCTTCTCTATCAGCTTCCATCACAACATACAGAGGTGAACGGTAGGTGGCGCTCTAACACATTTTAGCCCTCACAGATGTGCTCGTCCATAGACATTCAGTCTAATGTTCAGTTCAAGCAACACCCTCATTATTTCATTGAATATCTCGGCCTCTGAGTGGACTACAAGCTCAATCAAGGTGTCATTGAAAGCTCTTTGTGAAGATATATAACATTTAATCAATGGTCAAAAACACATTTTTCTGATGATTAGTTTAGTATGCTTTTCCAGCTGGATGGCATATTTTGTTCTGGATATTTATGATATAACATTTGATTATTCAGCAAACAATCTCACAGACAAGTAAACAATGGCAAATGTCTTAGATAACTTCCTGAGGTAAAAGCAGATATAGAGTTTTTGGCTACTTTTCAGAAAATAAAAGAGATGTTTTTCACTTTGTGAAATCTTTTGAACTGTGGTATTCGTGCAATACAATTTACTTTACTGTGACTTTCCTGAGAATGAGAGCTTTCATTTGATATATGACTTGTCCATTTAGGTGCTATAAGAAGGACTTTTATTTTGATATACACATTTCTATCCCGTTACCTCTGGGGGGCGCTAATTGTTTTCTAATTGCTAATTGGGGGACACATGTGACTGTCATGATATTGACAGAATTATATTATGTGTTTCCTTCCATGCATTGCGGCAGTTACGAGGGGAAATGTCCACTGTGGGGCGCTAAAAGCGAGTGAAATGTTCTCCCAAACAGATGAGGATTTAAAGATGAATGTAGTATTGAGATTTAAATCAACTAAACCACCTCCCTACCCTAAACCTTAAATCTAAACATAACTGACAGTGTCAGAAAAAGCACATGTGAGATGGAAAGACACAATAAACATCATTTTGTGCTGCTTCTATGACACTTTGGGCTCACGTGTGGACTCGCGTGCTCCTCGCGACTCATACCCCGTTCCTTTACATCACAACTGCAACGCTCAATCAGTCGAGCACAATTGCTAAGCATGCTACCAAACTTTTGAAACAGCCTAAAATGCTATCTAGGTAGGCAGATTATTAGGTTTTGGAGCAGAGCAAATGCAAACTTTAAAATCATCTAAACGTATCGTGTAATAACCAACAACAACAACAAACAACAAACTTTTCACCCTGTTTCCAGCATTGCTAATTTCAAAATTAATTGGTTTACTTGCCAGAACTGTCAATATAAAGGTTACAAAATGTTTTGCTTAATATAATTTAACCAGTTGTGTACAAAAAAGTACAAATATTTTCAAGACTTTTACATGATGTAAGTACACCAGTATGATTTATGAAATAATGTGTACATTAACAAATAATAACAAACAGATTGTCCCTTTCATCACAAGTGAGGAAATGCATTAAACTGTAATATTAGCTAATGTGAACAGAGCTCACAACATCTCAAAGAGTCACTTTTAAAATATTTACAGACAGAAAGCATTCTTGAACTTCAGAACATATTAAATGGATGATACTGATACAATTAGAAAAGGTTCATTATAATGTTTTTGAATATGTAAGGCATAACATAACATCTATGAATATATGGGGTAAACTTCACAAAAAAATGGCCAGGTCAAATTTCACCTCAAAAATCAAAAGACAAAAGATGACAAATTGTATTTTGCATTATGAATGAAGCCTATTAATAGGACTATAAAGATTTGTTTGCATTGTGACGCTATTTTTGCAATATATATATATATCTATATAGATGTTAACATGTTAATTCAGTGCGATTAATTTGATTAATAATAATGTGTTAAAAAAATAAGTGCAATTAATCGCAATGCCCCAGACCATAATAAGGAAGATTCCTGAGAAATACTTGTAGTACCACCTGTTTACTCCAGAGGGCAGTAAGTGAAATTTCAGCTGTGTGAGCAACACACAGTTTACACAGTGAAGAAAACAACCTTCAGCAGCAACAACACAAACATGTGTTACATTCTTGCGTTCAAACAATTGATGGAGCGCAAATCCGAACTAAGCGATCTCAAGATGTGTTTAAAGTATTAAACTATATTTAACGTCGACACAGTGACCTAAACATTTTATGTTTATGACGCAACGCACCCGAGACGCTACACAAGCATGTCTGACGCAGGTGTTCATTGACGGTCCTTAAACAAGCCCTCATAATAAATCTCTGATTGACAGATTCACTTGTGTAATGGATTACTGTGAACTGTTGATCAATGATTGACTTATGATCAATAATACGGTATTAAACAATACATTGTATTCTAAAGCCACTTTTTGTCTTATCAATGATGAACTCTTCTGCTACAAGAATGTAATGCATTTTAATTATCTGGTACAAAATAGGCTTCATTTTCATTAAGCATATAATTGCTTTCTAATGACTTTCTTTTGATTTTGTGTTAAAATATGACCTAGGCATGAGTTTTTGTAAGATTCACCCTATGATCTTTCGACAAAAAAGCTTTTCTCACAACCAGTTCCCAATATATATATAAAAGAGAGATCAAATATTAATTTCAGAACTGGGTAAAGGTGGTCCTTTTCTCGTGAACTTCCAAATAGTCTGGTTCAAAGTGAAGCTTTGCTTTCAGTTCCCAGTATTCGCTTCTGTTCGGCTCTATGTAGACGGTGGTTGGTGTCGAGCAGTACACCATGGTCTGCTGAGTCCTTTCTGGTTCCAAGTATTGATGTCTCACATCAAAGTCTGGTGCACAGTGAGCTGAAGCATGTGTGCCATGCTTGCATGGTAAATTACCCCTGTAAGAAGCCTGCTGGTCCCTCGTCAAGTTATCTTGGTAAAAATAGTTGTCATCTAAAAGAGGTGAGTGTCTGTTGAGCGCATCCGGCGTGCCTGCACTGAACTCCGAGCTTTTTGCATTGCTCCCCACCTCTTCATCCGAGTTACACGCCAGAGCTTTGTTAAGCTCTTCAAAGTCTCTGTAAGGCTTAATTGAATTAGCCATGCTAGCACCGCAGGGGGCGTTTTTTGTGATGCCCTCCGCTGCGGGTGGAATGTACTCGTAGACGTGGCCTGCGGATGTTCTAGACTTCAGAGTTGCCCTGTCTTTGTAGATTGCATTGAACGAGCTTGCGTTGGTGGTCAGTGAAGCCAAGCGTTCAGATTTTTTGCGGCGATTCATTATGACAACGAAAAGCCCTGCAGCCACAAACACGGATATTATAAAAAGAAGCAGTAAGGCGAGTATAAGAACTGAGAGGGGGACTGCGGGATATTGTGTGTCATAATCCAAGGCTGTTTCTAAGGTGATAGTACTGCCAGGAAAGGATTCCTCTGAGGGTGGGACAACTGAAGACTGCACATGTGAATTTTCTGGGCAGAGATGAGAAGAACGAATATACCTCATATCCTCTCCCGAGAGTCTCAACGGAGATTCACAAATGACGGTGTTCACCACGGTGCCAGCATTAAGCTGCTCCAACCAGTTCTTCATCTCCACAACAACACATGAGCAATCCCAGGGGTTCTCAAACAGATCTATTTGTACCAGTGACGTGAGCTCTTCTAACACACCGCCAACTGGTAGAGTACGAAAGTGGTTGCTGCGCAGATTTAATCGAGCTAGACTTAATCCGTCAAAGATCCCCACTGGTAGAGTCTTGAGGAGGTTATTGTTGAGGAAAAGCAATTGAAGGTTGGGAGCTTGCTGGAAGGCGCCCACCGCTATCTCACGAATTACATTATATTCCAGATAGAGAAACTGGAGGCTTTGTAGTCCATACAACATATCCTCAGTGAGTCGCTCTATTAAGTTTCCGTTTAGGTAGAGCCTTCTCAGATGTGTTAGTTGCCCAAATGTTCGGTCATGAATGATGGCTATGCGATTGTTGCCTAAGTGAAGCAAGTCTAATCCCGTAGCGCCACTGAAGTCTGTATCGTGCACAGAAGAGATGTAGTTACCAGTGAGATACATCTTTTTCGGGTTGTATGGTTTGGGATCGAGATCCGAAATGCTCTCGATTTTTCGCTCTTGACAGTTAACGTTTAAACCGAGGTCTGAGATTTGGAGATTGCAAGTGCATGCACTGGGACAGTCTACTGGAACTGAAGATTTCGTCTGGTAGGCCAACATCGGGCCATAGTTCTGTGGTTTGCCGGAGGACGTGCGAGAAGTGGGTTTGGTGCGTAGCTTCCCTGACGAACGGCTGCTTTTTGTTGGTCTTGTAGAGCGCAAGATGTTTGAGGATGCAAAGGCTGCCATCGCTGTCGCCGGTGTGGTTTTGTAGAGAATATCGCTGCTATGAGCTGATTCTGCTTGCATTTCATACTCAGCGATGGCTCTCCGGGGACACAGTTCCTGTTTGGAGATCTCATCAAGGTCTCGTCCATGCAGGCGAAAAGGTGTTTCGCAAACCACATCTCCAACTAATGCCGTGTAGGATATACTCTCGAGCCATGCTTTGAGAGGAATGAGCTCACAGGAACAATTCCAAGGATTTTCTTCAAGCTGTAACTCAACAATGTGACTCAGATGTTCCAAAAGGCCATTATAGGGAAGAACTTTGAGTAGATTTCCCCTCAGGTCAAGATGAGTTAAGGGAACATACTGAAAAATGTTGTAGGGCAAAGCAGATAGCAAATTATCATTCAGAATGAGCACCTCTAAATGATGAAATATGCTCAAGGTTTTTGGTTCAATGTGACTAATATAATTGAAGTCTATCTGTAGGTACTCCAAGCTCTCGAGTCCAAGGAACGTATCGTCCTTTAGAGCTTCAAGTTTGTTATTGTTTAAGTGGAGTCTTTTTAATCCCTGGAGTCCATTAAATGCACCAGCTTCCATTTCTGATATATCATTGTTCCCTAAATGTAAAATAGTGAGTCCTTCATAATGAGCAAAATCGTTTAAAGAGACTTTCTTTAACAGATTCCCTGTGAGCAGAAGATGATAGGCAGTGAAGTGTAAAGGTGTTACCTCCGACAGACTGTTAATTCCTCGGTTTTCACAGCTGGCTGTGAAGATCCCATCTCTTTCTTCACAGAGACACAGGCTTCTACATACATCCCCATAAATGCTGAACATCTCAGTTAGGCTGAAAAATGTGGCAAACGATGAAATGGCCAGTATCAACATATGCATGTTTATGAAGATGGATGGGCGTTGAACAGAGAGGTGTGCTGTCATCTAAAGAGAGAGGGGGAAAAGAAAGTATGTTAATTTTAATGCATTTTTGTTTGTTTCTGCTCCAGTGGTTCTCAACTGAAAAATAGTAACAGTAGGTTGACACTTATTTAGCTAGAATCGGTCTGTGCTTACTGAAATTCGAAACACTGCCCCTAATGGCCAAAGCGGTAAGTATTGTTGGGCGTATGGGCAGATGTGAGCTCCATTTTTCAAAGTAGGTACAGCTACAGGCTGGAGATCTCCAAATGGGGGTGGAATATCCAAAAGAGGGTTTGGTTTCTACAGAAGGGGGCGGGATTATCCAAAAGAGAGTTGCACCAACTCCAAAAGGGGGCATCACTTCTACACGTGGTTAGGATTAGTGACTCGATATACTGTATCTTTGCTGGCAGTTTGGAGCTCCCGCCCCTTTTTGGAGCTCTACCTGCAGCTATTCAAGGTGAAATGTCAATGGAGGGTTGTGAGTTGTTTTCAGCTGTACAGGCTGTACATCAATGAAGAGGAATGCATAATTTATAAACTGTACCACCTAACCCAAATCCCAAACCTATACCTAACCATGCGATGGAACACAAAACTTATTGTGAGGGAACACAAAATTGATTGTGAGGGAACGCTAAACTTATTGCAAAGGAACACAAAACTTACTGTGAGGGAACGCAACATTTATTACGACGGAACGTGAAACTTATTGCGAAGGAACACAAAACATTCTGTGAGGGAACGCAAAATTTATTACGACGGAACGTGAAACTTATTGCGACAGAACGCAAAACAATTCCAAGGGAACGCAAAACTTATTGCGACAGAACGCAGAACTTATTGTGAGGGAATGCTAAACTTATTGTGAGGGAATGCAAAATGTTTTGCTACAGAACGCAGAACTTATTGAGCGGGAACGCAGAACTTATTGCGAGGGAATGCAGAACTTCTTGTGAGGGAACGCAGAACTTATTGCGAGGGAATGCGGAACTTATTACAAGGGAACGTGGAACTTATTGCGAGGGAACACTAAACTTATTATGAGGGAATGTGGAACTTATTGCGAGAGAATGCAGAAGATATTGCAAGGGAATGTGGAACTTATTGCGACAGAACGCAGAATTTATTGCGAGGGAACACTAAACTTATTATGAAGGAATGCAGAACTTATTGCGACAGAACGCGGAACTTATTGCGAGGGAACGTTAAACTTATTGCGAGGGAATGCAGAAGTTATTGCAAGGGAATGTGGAACTTATTGCGACAGAATGCAGAACTTATTGCGAGGGAACACTAAACTTATTACGAAGGAATGCGGAACTTATTGCGACAGAATGCGGAACTTATTGTGAGGGAATGCGGAACTTATTGCGAGGGAACGTTAAACTTATTGCGAGGGAATGCAGAACTTATTGCGACAGAACGCAGAACTTATTCCGAGGAAATGCTGAACTTATTGTGACAGAACGCAGAACTTATTGCGAGGGAATGCAGAAGTTATTGCAAGGGAATGTGGAACTTATTGCGACAGAACGCAGAACTTATTGCGAGGGAACACTAAACTTATTACGAAGGAATGTGGAACTTATTGCGACAGAATGCGGAACTTATTGCGAGGGAATGCAGAACTTATTGCGATTGAATGTTAAACTTATTGCGAGGGAATGCAGAACTTATTATGAGGGAATGCGGAACTTATTGCGTCAGAGCGCAGAACTTATTGTGAGGGAACGTTAAACTTATTGCGAGGGAATGCAGAAGTTATTGCAAGGGGATGTGGAACTTATTGCAACAGAACGCAGAACTTATTGCGAGGAAACACTAAACTTATTACGAAGGAATGTGGAACTTATTGTGACAGAACGCGGAACTTATTGCGAGGGAATGCGGAACTTATTGCGAGGGAACGTTAAACTTATTTCGAGGGAATGCAGAACTTATTGCAAGGGAATGCAGAACTTATTGCGACAGAACGCAGAACTTATTGCGAGGAAATGCGGAACTTATTGCGACAGAACGCAGAACTTATTGCGAGGGAACACTAAACTTATTACGAGGGAATGCGGAACTTATTGTGACAGAGCTCAGAACTTATTGCGAGGGAATGTGGAACTTA
>NC_068289.1:39829923-39837423 GCF_025860055.1 Xyrauchen texanus | reverse complement strand
GGAAACTGTGCGCCACCTTTTTTGGCAGAGGCGCAAAAACATCATATGCAAGGTATGCAATGCATAGGGGCGCCATGTAAAGGGGGGTACCAGCGGCTCACTAAAGGTGGTACAATCGGCCTCCTCGACCCCTCCAATACCCCCCCGCCCCCAGCTTTAAGCTCATAATGGATATCCCCCGCCCCCTCCCCTTCGCTCGACAGATAAACGGGGCACAAATGTAGTTTTGCATACCCGTCCCTGTTTTCTAGCATTGTAGTTCTGTGAAAAGGTTGCGGAAAGATGTGTATAGGCTTATTATTGATCAAATACTTCAAATAATCAAACATCTAATTTTTCGAAGAGCAAAGCAGAGTTAAAAATAGAGGCAGACCGATATATCGGTTTTACCAATTATTCTGAGCCAATAGTTGCTTTTTGAAACATCGTTTGAATCAGTTATCGGCAAAAATCTATCGATAGTTGCCGATATTTGTATTTTTATATATATTATTTCAGCATTTTAAAATAAGAGTCCCCGGTGTGTTTCAGGCTTGTTTATACTGGTTATTATGGGGATTTTGGTTGAACAAAAAACTGCTTATGGGATTTTATTCATTATATATTGTTTGTCTTTGCCCACCATATTAAAGAAATACATTTTTTAGTGACATATTATAAGTCAATTTTAAAACTATCAGCCGATTAATCGGTTATCGGCATATCCCACCAACGGAAATTTGACTTTTCATCACTTTGTGGAAGATATTGTTACAATATGTTGTACATAAAAACTCTGGATGCGATTTCAAACGTTTTTGCTAACTTTTGGCGTCTTGCTAACTTGATAGCCACGCCCTCCAAAGAAATGTCAGCAATCCTGAATAAACATGACAGGCAGGTGTTTCTGATGGGCTGCTGTCTGATTGGCCAATAGAGGTGGGCCGCTGCCCCCAATCTTTTTCTTGTAGCTAGCAAATGTTATTTGGATGTTTAAATATGATCCAGTTATTTATTCAGTTGAGCACAATAAATAATGTAATTTTAGCTTGTGCTAATTTTGAGAATCAAGCGGTTTCAGTCATCCAGTTGATCGCAGGATAGTGTTGATTGTCCTGATTTTGCAGCTGTATACAGTGAGAAAACACGAATCTTCAGACTAACCTTGAATATTCAAATTAAGAATGTATTCATAGCAGAGAGCATTTAGCCCGAGACAGACCACTTGTGTTATAAATGAATGGAAGAAACTGGAACGCCCAATATGGCGGATGTAGAAAGGTAAAAGATCCAATCACCTTCATAGATACTGGGCGGCTGTGGCTAAGGTGGTAGAGCGGATCGGCCACTAGTCGCAGGGTTGATGGTTTGATTCCCGGCCCACACGACTCCACATGCTGAAGTGTCCTTGCGTGAGACACTGAACCCCAGATTGCTCCCAATGGCAGGCTAGCACCTTGCATAGCAGCTCTGCCATCATTGGTGTGTGAATGGGTGAATGAGTCGCAGTTTAAAGCACTTTGAAATCTGCTAAGGCTAAAAAGTGCTATATAAGTGCAGACCATTTACCATTTAGATACAGACATCATCTGTCAGTCAAACTGAGAACTGCCATTTGTTTTAGCTGCATACATAGCATTTTTAGCATGAATTGAGCTTAAGAAGCACAATTTCTGATATCAGTGTTGTCAGATTTTACGGCTGATTTAAAATGTGTTCTTTGATCGTAATCTTGACCAACCGTTTTGGAAATTTCGGTCTTTCATAATTCAAGTTGATGGATGCTGTGTTTTTATGCCGCTTGTTTACATAGAAAAGATCTGCCTGTGAGTGTTTGGAGTGGACTGACTTGCCTTGAAATCATAAAGAGTACAATTTAAATTTCTTTATTGCCTCAATGATAGCAACACATATTTAAAGAGTGTAATTGCATGCATTGCTAATATTTATTTGTTGCATTTTCTCTGGAAGAGAATTCACCAGTTTGTGTTGCAATTAGTTTCTAAGGAAGCACAGGATTGCTCAAGTCGGCTTTTTTCCCCATAAGTGCATTTTTTTAATTAAACTGTGAACTTTATAGTTCTGAAATGGGCAAACTTGAATCTTATGAAAGCTATTTGTTTGTGCGTGGCTAACCCAAAAGAGGCTTTTACATCAAATTTCCTTTATCAATATAACCGTCTGGGGAGTGCTCAAAATGACATCTTGCCACAAATGTAATAACAGGAATTTGGTAAAAAATTGGTTATGGTGCAAGAAAGGCCCCAAAAGCTGCAATGATTTATATGTTCACATTTGCACTTGCAGTAATGCACATCTCATTCATTCTCTTTTGCATTACTGGAGGTTATTTTAAAGGATATGTCTAGATATACAAAAGCGTAAAAGTGTTTACAAACTGTATATGTGGGGGACCGTGGTAGAACATGGTGAACAGATTTTGAACATTATGTCACATTTTGATTCAAACATCTTACTGAATTGAATTTTTGTTCTTCTTTTTTTTAATGGTGAGTGACAATCCCATAATTTTGTTGTTTTTGACAAAAACTGAATAAGAGAGAAGTGTACTGTGATAATAACAGAGTGCCAGATTTCACTTCATTTACAATTCAAGTCATTTCAAATTGTTTGAACAAAATTGCATATAATGAAATGGTGATTTACTGTGTAACTACATCATTAAAACACGTTTTTTTATTTTGTATTATAATTTAAACCTTCAATCGAAAATCTCCTTTTTATAACTGTCAGAGTTTTACCGGTAGAAGTTCAACATCCTCCATGAGATTGGCATAAATGGCCCACATGATTGCCCACATTTCAATACAATTCCATTGATGAAGATACAATTGAGCAATTCACTTTCCTCATAATGCAGAAATGAGTAAATTATTCTTCTTTATTGATGAGGAAACTCATGGCTAGTAACACTATACAGTAATACTGTGTGTCTGTATGTGTGTGTATATATATATATAGAGAGAGAGAGAGAGATGCCTTCTTTATTGTGAGGCATTAAAACAATACAAAGCCACACTCCGGCGGAAAAAAGCACAGTTTTTGCAAAGCCAGTTTGAAGAAATTGAAAAATCTATAAACTCACACAAATTTTGGGATAAATGGAAATTGTTATACAAACCAAACCAAGAGGTTCTGGCAATTCAAGACGGGGAGAAGTGGAAAAACCACTTCCAAGAATTATACAGCCCAACTGAAATTCAAAATTATAAACAAAATGAAATAATTAATAAACTAGACAACTTGGAAAGATCAATTAAAGAAAATCAAAACCCTTTAGATTTCCCCATAACAATGAAAGAATTGGAAGAAACATTAGGAGTCCTTGAGCACAAGAAAGCGTGTGGTGTAGACGGCATCCTGAACGAGATGCTGAAACACACAGACCAAAGCTTCAAACTGGCCATGCTGAAACTGTTCAATGATGTTCTGTGTGTAGGGTTCTTCCCTGAGATCTGGAACAAGGGCCTCATCAGCCCCATCCACAAGTACGGAGACAAATTAGACCCCAACAACTACCGAGGCATCTGTGTGAACAGTAACCTGGGGAAGGTTCTCTGCAGCGTCTTAAACGCCAGACTTTTACACTTCCTTATGAAGCACAATGCCTTGAGTAAATGCCAAATTGGCTTTCTTCCAAAATGCCGCACATCCGACCACATTTTTACATTACAAACACTAATTGACAAATACGTACATCAAAACAAAGAACACATTTTTGCTTGTTTCATTGATTTCAAAAAAGCATTTGATTCAATCTGGCACAAAGGATTATACCTGAAGCTTCTCGACAGTGGAATAGGGGGGAAATTCTATGATTTGATCAAATCGATGTACACAGCCAGCCAATGCGCTGTTAAAATTGGAAACCAAAGAACCGAATTTTTCCCCCAGGGGCGCGGAGTGAGACAGGGCTGCAGTTTAAGCCCCACCCTCTTCAACATTTACATCAACCAATTAGCCGATACATTAGAACATGCTCCCTCTCAAGGTCTCACTCTACACGACACCGAGATCAAGTGTCTTCTCTACGCAGATGACCTGGTTCTCCTGTCGCCCACTAAAGAGGGGCTTCAGGACAGCCTGGATCTGCTGGAGGATTACTGTCAGTCCTGGGCCCTGACCGTCAACCTCCAGAAAACTAGAGTCATGATGTTCCAGAAACGCTCCAGATCTCAGGGACCAAAACACACATTCACACTCTCACACAGAACCATTGAGAGCACAAACACATACACTTACCTCGGCCTGAAAATAACTCCAACTGGCAACTTTACTCTGGCTGTGAATGAACTCAAAGAGAAAGCTCAAAGGGCTTTCTATGCCATAAAAAGATCAATCAAAATTGACATCCCAATCCAAATTTGGCTCAAACTTTTCAAATCAATAATTGAACCAATTGTTTTATATGGCAGTGAAGTGTGGGGTCCACCTATCAAATTTGATTTTTTAAATTGGGAAAAACATCCCATTGAAACTCTACATTTAGATTTCTGTAAACGAATTCTCAAAGTCCAAAGAAAAACACCAAACAACGGATGCAGGGCAGAATTAGGCCAATACCCTCTCCTTCTAAACATCCAAAAAAGAGCCATCAAATTCTGGAAACACCTAAAAACAAGCGACCCCAACACATACCATTACAAAGCCCTTAAACACCAAGAGCTGAGCGGGGCGAGGAGTCACCTGTGCCAGCTGGTGCTGAGACTGACTGACCTCACTCCTGCAGAGATCAGCACACCTCAGCACACACACACACACATTCGGCCCGCACAAATTATCAACACAGAACAAGACAAGTACATCACCCATTGGACAAACACCATTCAAAACCAACACAAACTGGAATGTTATTCGGCACTAAATCGAGAGTACACTGTTGCGAACTACCTGAGCACAGTGAGTGATGTGAACCTCAGGAAAACCCTGACGATGTACAGACTCAGCGAGCACAGTCTGGCCGTGGAGACGGGCCGGCGCAGACAGACCTGGCTCTCCCGTGAGGACAGGCTATGCTCGCACTGCATCCTGGGAGTGACGGAGACCGAGCTGCACTTCCTCACAGAATGCCCAAAATATAAACGCATCAGAGACCACTATTACCCCAAAATTAATCAAATATTTCCCCAATTTAACACCTGTAATCCGACCCAAAAACTCCGTTTCATTCTTGGCGAAGAAGCCAAATGCTCAAATATAGCTGCAAAATTTGTTGCATCTTGCCACATCCTGAGGGACGACCAGAGACCAGCAAACATCCCATAAACACACACTCACAGCCCAACACACTGCATCAGACCTACACACATGTATATAATGTATATAATGTTCAATTCCAAGTTCAGTGTTCCTTTGTGTTTTTTATATAGATTTCTAAATCCTTTTTATTTTATTTATTAATCTTTGTTTCTTTTATTATTATTGTTTTATGCTATCAGTATTATTATTTTGTGTACTAAATGTTCTAAATCATTTTCTATGTTGTTTTGATGCTTTGGCAATACAAAATGTATTTTTTTGTCATGCCAATAAAGCTTTCTGAATTGAATTGAATTGAATTGAGAGAGAGAGAGAGAGAGAGAGAGAGAGAGAGAGAGAGAGAGAGAGAGAGAGAGAGAGAGAGAGAATAAATGCATATTTTATTTTATATTGTATAGTGTATATTGTTATTATAGGTTTTTATTTTATTTGATTCATTACCTGGCACCTTATTTTAATTCTATCTTATCATTATTATTTGTCTTGTAATGATCTGTTTTGTGTATTAATGCTTTGGCAATATTGTATGTAAACACAATCATGCCAATAAAGTACTTTTTAATTGAAAAATTGAAATTGAGTGAGAGAGAGAGAGAGAGGGAGAGGGAGAGGGAGAGAGATAGAGAGAGGGAGAGAGCGAGGGAGAGAGAGGGAGAGTTGAGTGGGAGAGAGAGAGCGGAAGAGAGAGACAGAGAGGGAGAGAGCGGAAGAGAGAGATAGGAAGAGAGATAGGAAGAGAGAGAGAGAGAGACCGGGAGAGAGAGAGAGGGAGAGAGAGAGCGGTAGAGAGAGAGAGAGAGGGAGAGAGAGAGACCGGGAGAGAGAGAGAGGGAGAGAGAGAGCGGAGAGAGAGAGAGAGAGAGAGACCGGGAGAGAGCGAGCGAGAGAGACGGAGAGTTGAGTGGGAGAGAGAGAGCGGAAGAGAGAGAGAGAGAGAGAGGGAGAGAGAGAGAGAGAGCCCAACTCTATTTAATATCTATATTAATGAATTGGTCACAACTCTTCAAAAGTCATCTTGCCCTGGACTGATCTTAGATCAACCTCCTGCTGCTGTCCCCTAATGAAGAGGGACTACATCAAAGCCTCTCCATTTTAGAAACATATAGCAGAGATTGGGCTTTACCATTAAACATGGAGAAGTCCAAAGTCATGATCTTTCAGAAAAAAAATCGCATTTTGAGCAATAAATATATATTCACAATCGGGGGAACAATCCTTCATCATGTCAACCACTATAATTATTTGGGTCTTACAATCTCTGCTTCAGGACAGTTTGATTTGGCAATAAAAGATCTGACAGACAAAGCCCGTAGGACATATTATAGTATAAGAAAATCATTATTTAAATTCAACCCCCCCATTAAACTGTGGCTGAAAGTCTTCGACAGCATCATCAAACCAATACTCCTATATGGCTGTGAAATCTGGGGCCTCAAATATAAATTAAATTATGAATCTTGGGACAAAAGCCCTGTTGAAATTTTCCACCTAGAATTCTGTAAAAACATCCTGGGAGTTCACAGAAGTGCCCCGAATCTGGGCTGTAGAGCAGAACTGGCCCTCTCCTCACTGAAATCCAGAAGAGAGCAGCTCAATTCTGGTTCCATTTGTCCGACACACCTCCAGATAATTACCATCACTGTGCCTTTACACACAGGACAGGACACCCAGAGAGTGACCCTATGCACTATTTAGTAGAAAAATATCAGCTAAATTCCTCCATCCAGTTCAGATTGGCCAAACTGAAACAGACAGACAGAATAACGCAGGAAGAATACATTCACGATTGGCAGCACAAAGTCACACAAGTACATCAATTAAACTACTTCCACAGAATTAAGACGGATTATAAATTGGCACCATATTTGACCCAGAGAGGACAGACCGTGTTCACGCTGCACTGAAGGAGTCTGTAGAGACGGGACGACACGGACAGAACCGGAGACCCAGAGAGGACAGACCGTGTTCACGCTGCACTGAAGGAGTCTGTAGAGACGGGACGACACGGACAGAACCGGAGACCCAGAGAGGACAGACCGTGTTCACGCTGCACTGAAGGAGTCTGTAGAGACGGGTCGACACGGACAGAACCGGAGACCCAGAGAGGACAGACAGTGTTCACACTGCACTGAAGGAGTCTGTAGAGACGGGTCGACACGGACAGAACCGGAGACCCAGAGAGGACAGACCGTGTTCACACTGCACTGAAGGAGTCTGTAGAGACGGGTCGACACGGACAGA
>NC_068289.1:39819923-39824923 GCF_025860055.1 Xyrauchen texanus | reverse complement strand
CGGCAGTGTGACCGAGAGAGAGTTACGTACAGCTGCCCGACACCTGTGTGTGTGTTTGTCTTTTCGTTACGTTTATTGTTAAATATTATTTATATTATCAAGCCGGTTCTCGCCTCCTCCTTTCCATTGAACTGTGTTACACTGGTGCCAAAATCCGGGAAGGAGGAGGGATACGCCGTAGTAGAGTCCTCGCCACTACCGTCCACCCCAACGGAGCAGCCGCGGACATCCGCGTTTCATTTTATCTGCAGAAGTTATAATATATCATTTGTATACTTTAAGTGACAAAAGCAATGCCTTCTTATAAACATGAATAAGATATTTTTAAGTGGTTATAAGACATGAAGTCATGCTGGAAGTAATACACATTACACATGCACACAAACACAATATAACACACATTCAATGCACATTTTCACATGTTATGTAAAAGCTACCAGGTTTAAATATATCAGAAACTCTATATGTAAATATGTTTGTTGATCACACATGTAAACACAAACAAGAATAAATCAAATCAAACTTATTGTACTTTTGACTCTATTCAATAAACTTTCATGTTTGTGCATCTTATTTTATAAATAACGTTCATTATGTAAGTTTGACTTGTGATGTTAATGTATGTTTATAAGAAGATATTACTTTTGTAACTTTACTTAAATCAGGTAAATGTTTTTAATGTACATTGACAGTAATGAGTTAAATACCTTGTACTCTCAAAAACATATTATAGCCAATTTTTTATATTTACAGCTTTCCATTTCATTAACAAATTCCATCAAATTGAATTGTTACATTTTATAACAAAATTAAATGAATACAAATGTAAATGTAACATTTTTCACACTCCATTCAGTTGAATATTACTTGATTACATTTGACAGAAATGTGTTGTGAAATTAAAATAGTTAAATATCTTAATATTTAATTTTAGTTGACTTTTGTGCTTGGCGAGTACAGATTTTAAAATACAAAGTTTACACTTTACATATTATTTTCTGTAATCTCGGTGAAGTGTGGCTTTGAAGATGCTTAGATATAAGATAGTTTGAATTTGTTTTTGGTAACTATATAAGTCTCATACAGGGGCGGACTGGGAAGAGAATTCGACCCAGGATTTTACATAGAAACTGGCCCAGACGTTTTTGATCCTTCGGCATATCGTGGCGCCGTTTTGTGGCCCATTCTGCATAACGCGGTGGCCCATTTCAGCTTATCGAGGCCTCATTTTGTGGCGGGCCCATTGGGAAAAGTCCCAGTATTCCCAATCGCCAGTCCACCCCTCATACTTTCATGTGTTATTTCATAGTTTTGATGACTACACTATTATTCTAAAATGTGGAAAAAAGTCATAATATGTAGCTTATATGATGTGTCCAAAAGTTTTACTATACATTAAAAACATTCAACTGTCTGATTTATATATATATATATTTGTTTGACATCACGATCTACATGTCACTGAAGGAATTTCTATTTAGTTAAAAAGAAAGAAAATTAAAATATAGTTTAGGTCACTTATTTTTAACATTTTGGGTCATTTATTCCAAATGATATAAATATGTAACCATACAAAATATGCATTGGGTTAAACTGCATCAAAAGGTGTAGCTGCTCGATCTATACAACTTCACAATTTCATTCACGTATGACTAATAAGACAAAAACTCAAAATGAAACGAAATTGGTTTTAATTATTCAGCATTGTCTATCATTTTGTTTTAAATAAAAACAAATGATCTGGTACAAAACAATTCAGTTCTTCAGGCGGCAAAAAAAACCCCAAACAACCTCCAACATATACAAACATGCAAGAGACATATTTACATTAATATAATTTACATTCTAATCTCAAACATTTCACAAGATATTTTATTGAATTAAAGAAGAGAGAAAATAGTTCCGTTTCAGGGACGGATTATGACTTGCAAAGGCCCTGTGGCCAATTATCTCCAAGGGCCTCTTGGCAAAAGTTGTTGAGTGGCATGGGGGGGGGGGGTCAGGGGGGTTTGTTGTTCATGGTCAGAAGTGGGGGGATCACCAAACTAGATTGCGCAGCCTTAAAGCCCAGGGCATCCCCGGGCAGTCAAGGGCCCCTGGGCACTGGCCCCATTGGCCCAGTCGGTAATCCGTCCCTGTTCCGTTTGTATTATGGCAATCCAGTATTTGAAGTATTTGTGAACTGTTTGGGCCACAGGCCTGTTTTGAAAGGGGTACAGAGAGCAGGGGAAAAATAATGCTAAATGCAAGTAAACAAAAATAATGTAACTTACCATATAATTGTGCACATTTAAGAGAGAGACACATAAATAGGCTGATCTCCTTTTCAAAGGAAGTATAAAACACTTCCCATATTTTTTGTCGGAATGTAAAATCTGTCCAGAACTAAAACAAGTTGAGAACCGCTGGACTACATCCCTGTTAGGGTTCAAGACACAAACCGAGCCCTTGTTCAATATTTAAAAGGTAGTAGCAACTTCAGATGCAGCTGTGACCTGCAACGCATCCCTGAGAGTTTCAGTTTGCTCTTCAACTGTGGTAATAATTCCCCTCATCTGATGGGTGGAGTATGAAGGCAGAGCTGCTGTCCTTGAGAATGTCTGCAAATGGCGGCTTGATTTCAACGTGTCATCATGGCTTTCTTTCCATGTATGAGCATTAATATGGGTTGTATTGTAAATTGGTGCTGGGGAAAAGCCAGTTGTGTAGGCGCTCCCAGGAGGGACATGCATGTTTTGTGTGGGTGTAACGTGCTGTTTACCCTTCCAGTCCTCTGCGGAGTTGAATGAACCTTAAACAGAAAACAGACACTGAATATACTGCAGAAAAATCCCTTTGACCAGTATTTTGGTCTTGTCTTAAAACATTTACACTACTTAAGAAGCAAAGTTGTGTAACATTAAGACTTGTTTAAAGAGAACTCTCAAATGATTATTATTTGTAGAGCGGAGGAGCTGCTCCGTGTGTTTATGTTTTTGTGTTTTTGGTTCAGTTTTTCATTAAACTATTATTTATATTGCCAAGCCAGTTCTCGCCTCCTTTCCATTGACCTGCTTTACATTGGTGTCAAAACCCGGGATGGACGAGGGATGGCCGTTGCGGAGCCCTCGACACTGCCGTCCACCCAGGGGCGCCGCTGCCTTCCACCGGGGGACTGAGTAGCCCAACCGCACAGAGGTGGAGAACGGCCACCATCCGCGGGGCGAGTGGGGACTGGACTCCCCGACCGCCTGGAACGATGGAGCTGCTGCCAAGGGCTGGGGATTGCCCTGCCGTACCCCAAAAACGCGGAGTGGTCGAGAGGGCCGCCGTTCCCTCCTCCCGACCACCTAAAGTACTAGGGCCTCTGCCAGGGGCGGATGACTGTCCGAAACAAAAGTTTTTGAAAAACGAAAGTTTTTGCCATCAAAGTTTTGTAACGGTATCTTCACAAAACTTCCAGAATGTTTAGATGTTTTTTCCAAAATACAGACCAAGAAAAGAATGTTTTGTGTTGAATTTGTGTTACTCAAAGACCAAATTAAAAAGCACTATTGTCTTTAAAACTATACATACTTCTCGCCAATGGTTGGAATGTTATCAGGCCTCTCTTCAGAGCTGATCCACTGGTGTCAGAGTCACTGTCATTGAAATCACTGTCTCCTTTTCCACTGTCCTTCACGCTCAGCTGGTCTGTGATGCTGGTGCCACTACTCATAGAATCAAAGCTGTTAGTGACCGCTGAATAGCATTCTATCAGATTATTGATATTTCTGTGCAGAACAAAATACTGTATTCACTGAGACATGACTAATATGCCTTTGCCTCATATGCTAGACGAACTGTAAAGCACAACTACAGTGGGGTCCAAAATGATCAAGATGGAAATCTGTGGGCTACCTCAACAAATGCCAAACGGCAAACAACAATAGAACTTTACTGAAACCATTCTTACCTCCTTTGTAGACAGTACTTTTCATCTTGCCGTAGAAATGTTTGTTCGAAGGGCTTGCATGGCAGGAATAACTGTAAAACAAGAGGAACTTATTAATGCAATGGCTTCAAATAAGGGTGAGCATCAAAACCAGCAGAATTTCCAGCCATAATCACTCACCTTTTCCTCAAAGTCCAAGCTCTTGTCTTCGTAAAGGCAGTGGTGCATTGATCCTCCTTCATTGCCAAGGAAGCCATTAGGGCCACCATATACATTTGACGTGGCAGTGTTGTTCTTGGAAAGGGGGTTGAACCATACAGGCCATCTCTGCCAATGTTTCTTCGCCTGCGACGAATTTGGCAGGTTACAGTGAGGATGGAAATCGCTACCAGCAAAAGCGCGCAGCCCCCGGAGAACGCAACTGTAATCACTGTCCAGACATCAAAGTTTAGATTCTCCTCCTCTTTAGATCGCAGTAAAATAATCACCTGGTCCTCTTGGGATCTGGTGTCTGTCACCACAAAGCGAACTGTTGCGGTGCTATACAGGGGCTCTCTACCGTTATCCACCACAGAAACCTCAATTTGCAGGACGTCCCCACAGGAAGCCGTGAGACTCTGTTTCAAAACAATTTCACCAGTCTTTTTATTAATGGCAAAGAGTTGTGGGTCACCCTGTATGATGTGAAAACTAAGTTCACTGTTGGCCCCAACGTCTTCATCCCGAGCGGTCACTCGTAAAGCTAGATATCCACCTTGAGCGTTGAGGGGTATCGGGATATCGGCTGAATTATTCCTTAACACTGGATATGTGATATAGGGATAGTTATCGTTCTCATCCACCACGTGGACTTTTATTAAAGTAGTGCTGGAGAGAGGTGGAGAGCCTTTGTCTTTGGCTTTGACAGTGAACTCAACTTCTTTTAGCACTTCAAAATTAAACGATCGCAACGAGTACAAAGACCCCGATAGAGGGTCTACTGACACAAACGTCGATATCGGTGAACCATCCGGTGCTTTACTGTCAACAAGACTGTATGACACCTTTCCGTTTTTTCCAATGTCAAGATCCTGCGCGACAATGCTAG
>NC_068289.1:39737423-39809923 GCF_025860055.1 Xyrauchen texanus | reverse complement strand
TGCCGCCAAACCGCATCACAGCTCATTACCATAAAGTTGCCCGCACTTGAACTTTCCTCTGATGCCCACACCGCCCAAGACGTGCCGCCTACGGCCACGCCGCCAAGAGACGCTGGCCGCCATAGAAAATGAATGACTTCCGGACGATTTGACGCTCTCGACGCCTCTGGTCTGAGCGCACCATAAGTGAAAATAATATTTGCTGTGGTCTCCCATTCACCGCTGTCAAAGTTCACCCTGCACTCGTCTACATCCGCGTTCCAAAACCCGGAGAGTGAAAAAGGTCTATCGTGTTTGTATCTCACATTTGCTTTACCTGACACTATCGGTTAGGTTTAGGTTGAAGGTTTAGGGTAGGGTAGGGCGGGTCGGTTTTGTTATAGAGCAACCCTTAAAAACTTCAACTATTTGGGAGACAATGTAAGTCACTTTTAGCGCCACATTGCGGAAATTTCCCCTCGGAACTGCTGTGATACGTGTCATGAACCACATAATATCATTTTTAATATCAACTATAAGCTATTGAGATTATTTCATTTCACATGAATTTGCTTCTCAGTGTAAATTTGAAACGTTATGCCAGCGACTGTCTCAATAAAAGCGTGAGTCAAACGACTTACCAAATGACTGGTTCCTTATGAATATGTAAATGATGGCTGATTTGAAACTTAAACCCCATAGATGCAAAACATCTGACTGTGTACACTTTAATCTCATTAATGCAGGCCAGATGCCTTAAAATTGCCTTTCACCACCTAAAGAAACTGAATCGGTTGCAAACATTTGCAGCGAACACAAAATAAGTCTGTTGGTACAGTCCTACATGCTAAAGGCCATGTTTTTATATACAGTTTTAGGAATAAAGAAATATATTATATAAATGTCAGTCAAATGCAGATTTGTCAGCATGTTCATATGCTTCATGCACGAATGGTCTTTTCAAAATAACCATCTGACCATTTATAGAAGGAAAGCCATTTCTCCTTACAATGAGAGAAAATGGTTGTGGCATTTAGTAGTATGTGCTCAGCATTACAACAGGTTCAGTCTGAATGATGTCATTACAGTGAATCCTCCAGGGAGCTCCAGTAGATGGCAACAGAAACAGACGAGAAACATGAAGTCTTTTGTTTGGAGATGTGAGAGGAAATGAGAGTGTTAAAGGACACGTGTGGCTTCTTGCTTTGTTTACATGTGCAATAGATATTTATGTTATACTGTTTTTACTGTCAGTAGTATCTTGGGGATTATGCAATAACATGTACATTATGTAAATATATATGTATATTGTTATAATACACTATAGCCAATTTGCAGACACCTGTACATGGGTTTCGTTTTCACTCTTTGTTTTACTATGTCTAAATGAATATTCTTGTAATATTTCGGTAATACTATAAATAGCATATTTAGTGTATATAGGGTATTATTTTACAGCATTTATTGATCTTTGTAAATGCTTGTTAATAAAAAATATTATTAGTTCATAGTGCATTGTCTTTCTTTTCTGTCTGTCTATCTTGTCTGTCTGTCTGTCTGTCTGTCTTTCTATATCTGTCTGTCTGTTTATCTATATCTGTCTGTCTGACTGTCTTTTTCTGTCTGTCTGTCTGTCTATCTATATCTGTCTGTCTTTCTATATCTGTCTGTCTGTTTGTCTGACTATCTATATCTGTCTGTCTGTCTGTCTATCTATATCTGTCTGTCTGTCTGTCTATCTATCTATATCTGTCTGTCTGTCTATCTATATCTGTCTGTCTGTCTATCAATATCTATCTGTCTGTCTATCTATATCTGTCTGTCTGTCTATCTATATCTATCTGTCTGTCTGTCTATCTATCTATATCTGTCTGTCTGTCTATCTATCTATATCTGTCTGTCTGTCTGTCTGTCTATCTATCTATATCTGTCTGTCTGTTTGTCTATCTATATCTGTCTGTCTGTCTATCTATCTATATCTGTCTGTCTGTCTGTCTGTCTATCTATATCTGTCTGTCTGTCTATCTATCTATATCTGTCTGTCTCTCTGTCTATCTATATCTGTCTGCCTGTCTTTCTATCTATATCTATCTGTCTGTCTGTCTATCTATATCTGTCTGTCTGTCTATCTATATCTATCTGTCTGTCTGTCTGTCTATCTATCTATATCTGTCTGTCTGTCTATCTATCTATATCTGTCTGTCTGTCTGTCTGTCTATCTATATCTGTCTGTCTGTCTATCTATATCTGTCTGTCTGTCTATCTATCTATATCTGTCTGTCTCTCTGTCTATCTATATCTATCTGTCTGTCTGTCTGTCTATCTATATCTGTCTGTGTGTCTATATATCTATATCTGTCTGTCTGTCTGTCTATCTATATCTATCTGTCTGTCTGTCTATCTATCTATATCTGTCTGTGTGTCTATATATCTATATCTGTCTGTCTGTCTGTTTATCTATATCTGTCTGTTTTTCTGTCTGTCTGTCTATCTATCTATATCTGTCTGTGTGTCTATATATCTATATCTGTCTGTCTGTCTAGCTATCTATATCTTTCTGTGTGTCTATATATCTATATCTGTCTGTCTGTCTGTTTATCTATATCTGTCTGTCTGTCTGTCTATCTATATCTATCTCTCTGTCTGTCTGTCTATCTATGTATATCTGTCTGTGTGTCTATATATCTACATCTATCTGTCTGTCTGTCTATCTATATCTGTCTGTGTGTCTATATATCTATATCTGTCTGTCTATCTATATCTATCTGTCTGTCTGTCTGTCTGTCTATCTATCTATATCTGTCTGTCTATCTATATATCTGTCTGTCTGTCTATCTATATATATCTGTCTGTCTGTCTATCTATGTATATCTGTCTGTCTGTCTATATCTATCTGTCTGTCTGTCTATCTATCTATATCTGTCTGTGTGTCTATATATCTATATCTGTCTGTCTATCTATATCTATCTGTCTGTCTGTCTGTCTGTCTGTCTATCTATCTATATCTGTCTGTCTATCTATATATATCTGTCTGTCTGTCTATCTCTATATATCTGTCTGTCTGTCTATCTATGTATATCTGTCTGTCTGTCTATATCTATCTGTCTGTCTGTCTGTCTGTCTATCTATCTATATCTGTCTGTCTATCTATATATATCTGTCTGTCTGTCTATCTATATATCTGTCTGTCTGTCTATCTATATATATCTGTCTGTCTGTCTATCTATGTATATCTGTCTGTGCGTCTACCTGTCTGTATATCTATCTATGTCTGTGTGTCTACCTGTCTGTCCGTCCGTCCGTCTGTCTATTTGTCTGTCTGTTCATTTATCCATATATTTATTTTTTGTCTGTCTGTCTTTATAACTGTCTGTCTGTCTGTCTGTCTGTCTCTCTATCTAATTGTTTATATATCTGGCTGCCAATCTGTCTGTCTTTCCCAGCTATTTGTTTTGTTGCACTTTAACTCACTTTTTCACATGCATGACTCCTTGAATGTCAAATTATTAACATTGTATGATCTAGCCAGTTACACACAATCAAGAAATCTATATCTTTATTCAGATTTCTCATGTCCAAATGCATCTCTGAAGAAGTCGGTCTTCATATACGGTGTATCTGTGGCTCAAATGAGGTCAGAGCTAGAAATGCAAGGTCACAGTTTCGATACCCAGAGACTGGTGAATGATTAAATGTGTAGCTTGAATGCACTATAAGTCCTTGAGAGAAAACGCCTGCCAAATGTATTAAAATGTCTCCTACTTTGAGCGCAGACCATATAAATATGATGGTTTACAGTTGAGAGGATCAGTCCATAACTGAAGTCAGCGCTGGCATTGAAAAGATTTGCATGTGAAATTAATTGTAACAGACTGAATGCTCTTACATGCCCCTTTGTGTCTTCCCTCATCTTGGCCCATTTCTGCTGTGATTTGATTTGGAAATTACAGAGATATTTCCACACATCATGTCACAACTCTCATGACATGATGGGACTGTTTTGGTGGAAGGCATTGGAGTAGCAAGAGAGAAGTGTCAAGGCAAATGTTTCATTTCCACATCAGATTGTGAACAACAGTTGGAATAAAGATACATCCCCCCTCCATAATCAGAGGCATCATGACAGCGTTGCACCCCAGAGCGCTCGCCCAGCTGTCGCCCACATTTCTCCATGGGAATGAAGCACATAACTCATCATCAAAGAGATTTTATTTATCCTGCTTGGCTCTTTAGAGAGAAATAAGGCTGAACTCTCTCAATGCTCTGAAGAAAGTGTTAGATGAAACCGGGCTTTACACAAACTTCCGTTCAAAATCCTCCCGTGGTGTTAGACCTGAAGGATGCGTACTTCCACGTCTCCATCTTGCCTCAACACTGACCCTTCCACAAAGTCCTCCCCCTCGTCCTGTCCCTGTCCCCTCGCGTCTTCACGAAGGTCGCAGAGGCAGCTCTTGCCCCGTTATGGGAAGTGGGCATCCGCATACTCAACTACCTCGACGACTGGCTCACTCTTAAGAGTTACTATGCGTATACTATTACTATTACTATGCGGATGTGGTCTCCGCAGGGTCTTTTCCCCCTGAAAGAATAGGATCGGGAAAGATCGCCTTCCCCAACACATTCATTTCTTTGCACTCTATGCGAGAAACATAGAGAGAGAAAAGGCCACGGCTGGCTGGCTTGCTCTCATGATGGTTTTGTAGCGCCTGTTCCCAGTGCTGGGAACCTATAGTCTGTATATGACACCCTTTTCTGGGAGCACTGAGGAAGGGTTACGTGTGGCCGATACAGTTGCTTCTAGCATGCAGCAGCCTGCTTGCACCTGTGTCAGCAGTTCACGTAACACGGTCTAGTGCATGACGCTTTAAAATGGGAACCCTTGTGTCTCTACATTCGACACAACGTCGAGTGAGTGACAGAAGGGGAACGTCATGGTCACTGTCGTAGACTGGAAATGTTGTGTCCCCTTTGCCTTTACCTTATTCTCGGCTCCTCAATGAAAAAACCTGACTGACAGACACACGCCCACTTCCCTTTATACCCGTATGTCCGGGGGCGGAACATGCAAATTCTGTCTGCCAATTTCTCAATGGCCTTTTCTCTAGTTCAGAGGTACACGAGGCTCTCAAGAAAGAACCCTTGTGTCACTACATTCGACTCAATGTCTGATTCCCTCCGTCAGGGAATGGAGGTTACAACAGTAACCATGACGTTTTCAGTGTACCTCTCTTTGCGTTTCTGTGACAGCTGAAGGGTTAACAACAATGAACAAGGTGAAAATATAGACATTTCTTTGAATTAATTGAGCATATAAACAAAATCCCTTCTGTGTAGTGTTCTAGAAAATAACTTAAAATCTAAGTAATTAGTAATGGGATTACTATTTCATGAAGTAATCAGTAAAGATAATAAGTAACTATTTGTAGTGGATTACTAGTTTTGAGTAACTTGTGCAACACTGTCTATAAACAGTTCAGACGTTTACATCCAGTAAGAATTCAGTCACAATATGACCAGTTATCACCAGTATAGTTTCAATCGAATCCAAAGCAGGATCAACAGTTTTGGTTCCATTTCAGTTGGGATGCTGCATTATTAGGGAGCTGTCTATGAAGGCAGTACACAGCGGTGCATTTCAAAAGGTTTTGGAACAGAGTCTGTATGTTTCTAATGTGAGTTTGTCTCTATAATTCAGCTTCTTTCCATCATAACTTTGACCTGTGCAGTCAGAAAGGTGAAGTTGTCAACAGGCGAGAACGGAAGATGTTGCTTGGTCAAGCCTCATCAGTTGCCTTGTCACTTTCTGTCTCTAGTTTCCTCTTTATTTTTTATCTCTTTCATTCATATTTCACTATGTAACACAATTTTGGTTCCTGGGTAGTAAGTGTTATTTCCTAATTGCTGATGCCTCAAAAGTATAGAAAATGGCTATTATTCCCCACAAACATTGCTCTTGTGACCAGGACAGTGATATTTTGAAACGTACCTATTCCCATTGAGAAAACGGGTGAATTTGTGTCTTTTCGTTCACATAAAGTAAAAACAAAGCAAGGTATGAATCCAAATTAACATATATTTATACCAAAGTAATACAAAAGATTTAGGAGTAGTTTTTTGAGATTTACGGTTATACTGTAAATCACTTTCACGAATCAGCCCCCAAATGTACTCATCGTACTTCAAGGCATCCAGGAAGGTCTTTATGCTGTTGTAATCCTCTTTGAGGTGCACCGAGTGAGCCAGGGGAAGAGACGGGTACTTGTTACCAATATGGAGCAGCACGGCTTTGAGGCACCTGGATGAGCTGTCAATGAAGAGGCGCCACTCATTCTGGTTACAGGCGATTCCGATTGCCTCAAACGGACTGGTCACATTGTGGCAGAAGCAGAGCCCACCTTGACAGGGTAAGAAGCTGGAAAAAGGATGGTGACGTGTCCTCTGATCTGCAACTTGCACACTTTCATCCAACAAGTTCAACTTACTTGAGCCTAGACATCAAAAGCTCGGCATTGGACTTGGTAAGACCAAGATCTCTAATCAAGTCGTTGAGGTCTTTTTGGTTGGGGTAGTGTGGGTTTCTATCCTCAGCTCCACCTCTGAAATTGTCATCTGAATCTACAACGTCTCCCTCGCTATATGACTTGCTGCTCTCTTCAGTGGATATGAGTGGGAACGGGGAGTTCATGGCAGTGTGGCACCGGGGCGATGGATGAAGGAAGGTCCGGATACGTGATAGCAGGTGCATTCTTGCCAGTTCGACGTTTGGAAGGGTCCACCATGCAGAAGTAGCAGTTGCTTGAGTAGTCAGTGGGTTCCCGCCAAATTCTTGGGATAGCGAACTTCATGGCTCTCTTTACCCCTCTGTACCATCCTACAAAAAGACATATATTTCACCCATGACTGATGTGTAAGAGAGTATATTTTTTCAATAACATGGAATTTTTTTTACTTTTACGGTGAAATGAGGTGCCCAGGGTTTGTCTTGATCCCTGACAGGCATTCCGAAATATGCTTGTATGCCTCACACATTTACATTTATATTTACATTTATGCATTTGGCAGACGCTTTTATCCAAAGCGACTTACAGAGCCCTTATTACAGGGACAATCCCCCCGGAGCAACCTGGAGTTAAGTGCCTTGCTCAAGGACACAATGGTGGTGGCTGTGGGGATTGAACCAGTGACCTTCTGATTACCAGTTATGTGCTTTAGTCCACTACGCCACCACCACTCGTCTTAGCAAATGCTTCCACGCAGGGACAGATTACCCACCTGGCCAATGGGGCCAGTGCCCAGGGGCCCTTGACTACCAGGGGGTCTTTGACTCCCCGGGGGTGCCCTAGTTTGGTGATCCCCCGCTTGATATCCCTTTTGGGCATGAACAATGAACACCCTACTCCTCACCCTACTGCTATTGGGCAGTAAAACGAAACCCCCAAAACAAAAATTGGAGGGGGACCCTTGGAGATACTTGGCCCCAGTGCCTTTGCAATTCATAATCCGTCCCTGCTTCCACGGAGTACTTTTTTCGCTCTTGTCTTGATGAATTGGCCGCAGACATAGCAAAATGCGTCTACTGGATGCTTGCAGCCTCTTGATGCCGTCTCAGAAAAATGCAGATATGTATCCACTGAGACAGCTGGAACTAATCTGATCTGGTGGGCTTGAGGCCCCTGTATTTATACTACTATTTATATTACTGGAAAGTTCTAGAAGTCACTCCAAGTTTACTCAGCACTGAATCTATCTGGAATGTTCTGGAAAATAGGTCCATTTCAAAATATCACTGTCCTGGTCACAAAAGCAAAGTTTGTGGGAAATTATAACCATTTTCTATATGTTTTGAGGCATTAGCCATTAAGAAATAACACTTACTACCCAGGAACCAAAAAAATACATAAATAATTGTTACACAATGTTTTCAATCTAGCTGAACTCTGAGCGTGAGCGCTGTGGTCATCTTCAGGGTGAGAGCTGAACAAAAGCCTTTTGTCTGATATTCATGCCTCCAATTTATAATCTCAGCAGCTCTCTCTATACAGTAAAGTCGCAGGTTAGTAGAGACATTTTAAAATCATTCAAGCTGTACAAATGCACAGTTACACATGCACATAGAAATCCATAATTCTGCAATCATTTGCATTTAAGGATTGCCTTGCAGATCTGTACTATAATTTGATATGTTGTCAGGGGGTATTTACACATGGTGACTTCATGCATTTTTACTGACAAGATGCTAGTGGATCAAGTGGACCTTCTAAGTAGCATTCAAGGGGAAAGCAATCCATTACCATATGTGACAGATGTGTAAATGCATCTGTTTGTTCAGGCCACATACATTAACTCTGAATCCCCTGCAATCTACACGTGAACGCACAATCATGGATGAGACACATGCAGAACAAAGAATAACGAGTTGTCTGCGGTGGGTTGTTCAAGAGTGAATGCCCTTGCGTGCTGTTCCTCGTAATTTTATCATTTTATAAATGAAAACGTAACATCATATTTTACATTCAATGCATATTTTGCAACCTGGTGTCATAGAATCACATTACTATACCTACATTTTAGCTAAATGTTTTTTTTACATGGCTCGTTGGATGTTTCGCGGCAGTTTCCTGGGGAAATGAACACTAGAGGCGCTACAACAACCATGACTTTTATTCATTTTCCCACAAGTCACGAGTAAAATGGCAGATTATCAGTTCATAAACACTTACTTTTCACCCTGTTCCTCACACAATGCTGCCTTATGACTAGGGATGGGATGATATGTCGAATTTCGATATATCATGAACCAAATAAATAAAAAACCATATTGAGGCAAAACTCGATATTTCGAAATTTGCAACTTTGCTTTTATATCCATGTGCTCATACAAATGAAATGACACGTCATACATCATAATCTCTGTGTTTTATTTTTTTACGCTGTTTACAGGGTTCACACAAGGTCCTTGACGTGCTCATAGTGCTTGAATTTAGCTTTTAGAAACGTACGAACAGAAAAAGTGGAAAATCGTCTTGTTTTGTTGAAAAGTGCTTGAGATTAAAGAGAACATTCATTCGTGAAAGGTCGAAATCCATGCACTCTACTTACATGCTATAAATAATGTGTCTTTAATATCCTTTCTGTTCTTTACAATCAGATAAAGAAGTAAAAAGAAACATTATTTTTATCAAACATAGCACAAATGTGCAAACTGAGAGACTTCTCTCTTGTTTTTCTCCCCAATTTGGAATGGCCGATTTCCAAAGTCCTCATGGTGGCGTTGTGACTCGTCTCAATCCAGGTGGCGGACAGGGCTGTATTGGTAATCTGGTATACCGGGCATTTTCCCGGTGGGTCGACACACTTTGGGGCCGATCAGGAGTGGACAGGGAGAACTGGGACTAGGCTGAAATGAGTTGTTGCGTTATGCAGAACGGGCCACAAAACCGTGCTGCGATATGCCGAAGGGGGCAGCGATATACAGAAAAGGACAGCGACAAAATCCCGGGGCGATTTCTCTTCCCAGTCTTCCCCTGGTGGCGGAGGACGAATCTGAGTACACGTCTGAGATCGTCAATCCACGCATCTTATCACGTGGCTTGTTGAGCGCGTTACCATGGAGATGTAGCGCATGTGGAGGCTTCACGCTATTCTCCGCGGCATCCACGCACAATTCACCACACGCCCCACCGAGAGCGAAAACCACATTATAGCGATCACGAGGAGGTTACCCCATGTGACTCTACCCTCCCTAGCAACCGGACCAATTTGGTTGCTTAGGAGACCTGACTGGAGTCACTCAGCACGCCCTGGATTCAAACTCGCGACTCCAGGTGTGAGAGACTTCTCTCTTGTTAATAACTGGAACACTGAGATGCTTGTTGAACTATTAAAGTGACAGTACCATTTTAGTGCTTGTCACACAAAGAAATATAAACTAAATGTTTTTAATTGTAAATTATACACATTATTTCAAACCCTGATAGCTCATATCATTTATATACAATTTAATATTCATTGAAAGAATAATAGATAGAGTTTTTATAGTTTTGAAAAGTTAAAATGTGATTATAATAATAATAATATTAATATATATATTTTTTTAATAAATAATAAAATATACACATTCACGTAATTTTTGTAGTCCAGGTTCTGTTCAGTTCTGTATGTGATCAGCCTGAATGTAGCCCAGACACATTTTGTTCAAATATTTTTCATACTTTGTCATTTAAATTGTATTATATCGAATTGAGATTACAGCAATGCCTCGTATGCCTATTGATGACATCTAAACACTTTCACTGTAGCACTCGACTGAACGAGCGATGCACTTGTGAATGTAAAGGAGCGGGTTACGAGTCCTGAAGAGCACACGAGTCCATACGTGAACCCAAAGTGTCATAGAAGCAGCACAAATGCCATTAATTGAGCATTTCATCTCACATTTGCTTTTTATGACACTATCGGTTAGGTTTAGGTTTAAGGTTTAGGGTAGGGAGGTCAGTTTTGTTGATTTAAAACTCGATAAATAATTTACATAACTCGCTTTAAGTGCCAAACAGTGGACATTTCACCTTGTAATGAACACCGTGATGTCATTTGGCAAAAATGTGGCCACAGCCACGTCATATTCATGAGATCACACTGATATTTTTTACATTCAATAACTTTGAAAGCTATACATATCAATTAGTAGTCTCTTAACAGAGGTAGAGACATGTCCTTACTGTCCATACCCAAATCTACACCCCTGCAGTGAAGTCCTAACATGAGAGAGCTTCTTCTGATGTGTTTCTCAGGCTTGAAATGGTCTGCAAAATATCCTGACTCTCAGCATCGCAGAAGCTGGTCTGTTTAGCTTTTTCCTGCACACACACACATTTGCAATAAAGGCTCAAATTATAGATCTTCATAGCCATTTCCTGGCCAATTTTCTTCGCTGGCACCTCTTTTCAAGCTTCAGAAGTCATTTTAAGCCCAGCGCATTGAAATCCTGCCTCTGCCTCTGTAATATACTCTGTTCGGCAAGCTTCTCTGCTCCTGGAGAGATTTCAAATAAATTCTTCATTGGACTGTCATTTTCCTTCTGAGCTGCCATCAGGACTGAGAAAGGGGCCTTAGTGATCCTCCATAAAATTGCTACGCCGCACGGAGCTGCCCCACGTTTCCGCTGCTTCCCCACCCACCCCCCACAGGTGCCGTGAACTGTGAATTCTTTATATGGACAGGCAAAGCCCAGAAGCAACCGGACGCCAAATTTACTGAAGAGCTGCGCTTCTTTGTACGTCTGAAACAGCTTGATGTTCACTGGTTTGGCATGTTTTCCTCCAATCTGCTTCAAGAACAGAACGAATCAACCAACGAAGAACTCACAGTCTAATATCCGGTCTGTTGGGTTCAACAAGCTTCGTGACATCACGGGACACTTACAGCACACTCAGCAAACAGAACCTGAATTTATCAATCACTTTATAGACAACCATATTTATTGCCTATAACGCTTATTTCTCAGTAGAAACTGGAAAAGGCCATTTGTGAATTAAATAAATATTCCGGGTTCAATGCAAGTTCAGCTCAATCGACCGCATTTGTGGCAGAATGTTTATTACCACAAAAATACGTTTGACTCGTCCCTCCATTCCTTTAAAAAAAGCAGAATTGGAGGTTCCAGTGAGGCACTTACAATGGAAGTGAATGGGGGCCAATTTTTGGAGGGTTCAAAGGCAGACATTTAACGCAATAGTTCTTTTTACGGTCGTTTTAGGGTTTAAGTGTTTACGGCTTTACGTCATGGCCAGGGCAGGATTGGTACTCTGGCATGCTGGGCAGTTTCCTGGTGGGCCGACACACTTTGGACAGATCAGGGGTGGACTGGCCATTGGGAGAACCGAGTGGGTCGGTGGTTCTGCGGCGAAACATGCTAAATGATACAAATGAGCCGTCACGCTATGTACAGTGGACCATAAATGGCGCTGCGATAGGCAGAAAAGGACAGCGAACACCCCACACACAACAACTTTTGACTAGTTTTGTGCCAGTTGCCAAGTACAATCCAGGGCTGATTTCTCTTCCCAGTCCAGCCCTGATCATTGTAAAAGTGGATATAACTAGACATGATGCTTCACAAAAATGTGATTAAGATGTGCCCTGGTACCTTCCTATCTCTGTATACAGCCTAGGAAGGCATAATTTTCAAGGTTTTAGATACAACCATTATTTAAGGCGGTGTAATGCAACATACATTTAACAAGGCACTTATATTAATCGCTAACTAAAGGGACAATATGTAACTTATGTAGCTAAATTCAGAGATGTAAACAGCATTGCTGCTCTTAGCTCATGGACCAATGGCAATCGCTCATTTGTTGTCCAGATCTATTAAGATATATAAATACAATTCACACAAAACCATGGCTTGAATACACCAATCAATATTTAAGATGGCAAAACTAAATAAATAAAAGTCCACAAGTCTTGCAAATAGAAGTATTGGCATTAGTAGTTTAAAATAATTCAAATAAAAACAACAAAGCAGTGATTTAAATGAAAGTATTATTAATATTAAGACCCTTGTGTCTTTGTGTGATGTTACATCGATATGCAAGTTTACTCGTAAATCGTTAAAGTCCCCGGTTACACAAGTCAGGCATATATGATATCATTTGAAAGCTTAGAATCTGAACTTTTCAGAGAACACCATCATTTCTTCATTTCTGTTACAGAAAATAACTAAATAAGGCCAGAAAACATTTGCATCGCAAATAAGCGCCACCTAAAGGTCATGTGGTAGATATATTAATATGAATATTAATGTATTTCGCATATCACTTAAATTGATCAGTCAAATATCAAATAAAAGCAAAGTGTTTTTGGTTGCCCTAATACATTGTCGCAAAGGCGAGGCTTTCGGCTTTCTAATGACACCTAGATCGAGCTTGTAGTCCACTCAGAGGCCGAGATATTCAATGAAATAATGAGGGTGTTGCTTGAACTGAACATTAGACTGAATGTCTATGGACGAGCACATCTGTGAGGGGTAAAATGTGTTAGAGCGCCCCCTACCTGTATACAGCGACCTGTATATCGTGATGGAAGGTGATAATGAAAAATAGTTTTTAACAAGATATATTTTTAAACTTTCTGTCCATCATAAAATTGTAAACTTATACAATATAAATTGTCTAGTAAAATAACTAAAATAATAGTAATAAAAATACTCCAATTATTCATAAATAAATAATTGGAGTATTTTTATGAATATATAAGCTTGACGGTTACACCACTTGACTTGACAAGTCAAGTTAAATAAATATTTGCGATTCATGAACATTTTAATTTCTATGAACTTCACACATGTTTTAAACTAGACGTGCAACTGTTGTTGCACCCCAGTTCACCCCTTAAAAATTAGGAAGATGTAGCAGGTCACTTCTCAGCCGAATGCCACTGGAGGTCTGTAGTGTCTGTATGCCCCAGCAGATGTGAACTCTGAACGGAAAGGGAAATGAAGAAACTAGGCACTTACTCAAGAATATGAAGGAAATATACTTGGCAAAACTACATCTATCTCCTCAGTTCATCAGCGGTATTGTGCGAGAGCCGTGTGTGTATGCGGTTTGTTTTCGTGGCCTGTAATTTGAATTCTTTTGAAAATCCCCGTTCCTAATGCTTGAATTGGGCTCTGAAACAGCCAATCAGGATGTGCGTCTGAATAATGCCAGCAATCTTGTGTCTGTCATTTCTGACACCCAGCAAATGTGCCTATTTTCTCCTCGAGCGAGAATGAGGCAATTTCCTTCCATCTTGCGCCAGGTCAATTAAATCCTGCACTGGCCACCATTTGCGCTCAAATTATCTGGCACATGGCGACTTTGAAATGCAAAATTGTTTGGATTAGTTTCAACATTTATTTTTGTCCCCTTTATTATTTCTGATTGTTATAGCGTTAAATTAGTGAGTCCATGAGTCCCAGAGGAATAGGAGACCATGGCTCTGTTCTAAAACCTAGTGAGCTGCCTAAATAGGCAACATTTCATGCATCATAGACACATAGTTATGCTGCCTTGAAAGATACATTAATTTGCACAGATTCTTATGCAGCATTAATGTATGTATTGTACATGGAAAAATGTAATTACAAATATAATTAATCTGATACCGAAATATATTGATAATAACTGTCCATTCTAATTAAAAATGGACTATTTTACCCAATCCTGTGTGCTACTTATTGTTATGCTTTATTCATGTCACTAGCTGAGCAAAACGCCAGCGGCAAACTCTGTTTAAATCAATTACGAATTAACGAGAGACGAGCTATTTGTATGATGTACATTTGTTGCTGGCTTTGATTCAGATTGGTTACTTACGAGGTTCCTTTTCAGTTAGGATGCTGCCTTAGAAGGTAGCTGCCTATTTAGGCACTATGATGCGCTCACTATAATTTCTCTGCTGAAAAGAAAGAGAAAAAACAACAACAACTTCTTAACCCTTTAAGCACGGATGGGCCCATGCAAGAACAAAATTGTCAAAATATGAATAACTACAGTCTTGACCAACACAAAATAAGTTTCTTTTGAAAGATTAGAAGCTCTACTTTACAATGCATGTAGACATTATGACCAAAACTGAACAAGTGCTTTAAAATCTGCAGATAAATCAGAAGTGTTCCATTTTGATAATTTATTAAAAAGCAAAATTGCAAAGAATTATGTACGCACGTACTGTATGTATTACTGCAATCAGTAAAAACATCAAACCGATCAAATATTCATGTGTCATATGTTGTTGGAAAGCTCTCAAAGAGTAGAAAACAACCAGCATATTTTTGTTACTCACAGATAAAAATAGAGTGAATAATAGCTAAATATATGTCTTTGACAATTATGTTGGTGTAGCTTATATGCTGCATTTTTTATTATAACTTCACAAAAAATAAACAGAACATTAAATATCACATATCATTATTTAGATGAGGTGATTATCTTTCAAACGAGTCCACACACAAGATAATCAGATGTATAGATCATTAGATAATCCACATGAAGCACAATGTTACATATGACCACCAGGAGATGGCGCCAAATACACGACACAGACTCAATGATGACTCAAATGACACAGAATGAAACTCATTCTGTGAAATCTCATGACTAAAATCATGTGTGCATGCTATGCAAACCTTTAGTCATTGTTGTGTTTGCATGTGTAATTAGTTCTTATGTACAGTTATTATCTTTTATTTGTTTGGAGATGTTTTTGGACACTATTATAAAATATAGTTGTAATGTTATAACTTTTGATTGCTTTGTCATATCAAGTGATGCCCGAGTCTCAGAATGTATCATAATCTACATCTTTAAAACAGTGAAAAGTTTTACAGTTTTTTTTAGTTATTAGCCTCTTATTTTGGGTATGCTACTGAAACAGGAAATCTTAAAAAACACCTTCAGAGCTTAAAGCGTTAAACCAGCCAAAAATAGTTTGGTTTGCTGGTCTTAGCTGGTCTCCCAAGCAGGCGTTCAGATTGTCAGCTGGCATGTCTCACTGGCTAACCAACTGAACAGTGCCGAAAACCCTCTAAAACCAGCAAACCAGACCAGGCTGTGAGACCAGCTGAGACTAGCAAACCATCTTAGGCTGGGTTTGTAGTTTGTGATGTTGTAATTTCAGTAATATCCCGATATATCTAAATGTTCACATGTGAGAAATAACCGGCAATGTCTCCATGTCACATCCTGCATAAAAAATCAGGGAGTTTGTATCTGACTCGCCTTTAAAGAGAAATGTCAAGGTGAATTAATGTTGGGCTGATTTTTATTGGATTTCACTGTTTACCACTTTGAATGTTAAAAAAGCCAAAGCAGCTAATTTATATTCTGCGTGTATGTTGTGCAGAATGATAAAGAGGCCTGTTTTCTTCCAGCATGCAAAAAGTATTAAAGAGGAAAATATAGTATTTGTCTCCATTTTTGTTCGTTTTGTTTTTTCCGTCAAGAGAGCCTAAGGCTTCTGTCTTTCATTAATATTCCCATGCGCCTTTGATGCATATTTAGAGTCATATTCATCCGCTGTCTGCTTTCTGATTATTAATCCATATTTAATCATTTCCTCTTACCTAGATTTGAGTTAACGCACCATGACTGATGTCAACCGTTTGAAATGGCAGCCTGCACTTTCCAATATGTTTTGGGAATCTTGACAGATAACACTGGGACTCGGTTTGATTTCCATAACCCCCTTTTCTTATGTTTTTCGCTCTCAGATCTGTCAGGAACAGTGAACAGATAGCATGAAATGTTTAATAGTGTAAGTGCGTGTCGGTGTGTTAGTGAAGCATAGAGTGAATGTCTAAAACACAGCGTGCTCCTGCTGTTCAAAGGTTTTGGGCAGAGCAAAAAGAAGGAAGAATTATGCTTTAGTCAGACAAAGCAAGAGCGTATCATGCATTGACATGCGCCTTGCCTCTTCTCTACGGCTTCATAGAATATCTCAGTCCTGATTAATGAAACCAGAGCGTCAGGGTTTGGCTGGCAGACAAAATGCATCTTTTTTTTATCAATGAAACTTTTATGTATGGGAATCAATATTATGCTACAAATGCTGTTTATTTAGGGTCGAGCTGGAACTTTCCATTAAACAAGATGTTTTGGTAGCGCCAGATTTTTTTAAATGGCTTGTCAAAACATGAAATGGACTTTTCCCCCCATCTGCCGCCTTTGACGTCACAGCTCAGGATAGGCACTTGGGAAGGGTTTGGGATTTGGGGCATTCTATTAGCCATTCAGCAATGCCAGAATGACTTATGGGGGGTATTAGGGTTAGGTTAGATTAGGCGCTTACCATTGAGATGACTGGGAAGGATAAAGGATCGCTCTCTCAATCCACCCAAGCAAGAAGTTCCTGTTAGAGAAAAGAAACAGAACTATTATAAAGATAGACGTCATGCTCTACTGACAGCATCCGAATAATTTCGACCTCATGAAAGTTTATAGTGATGCATGCACAATGGAGGTCTATGGGGCAAGTTTAACCTTCCTGTTACGTTGGGGTCATTTTTGACGTGATTAAGAGTTAAAAACGGTGAAAAATATATTTTGTTTTTGGTGGAAATGCTTTTGGATCCTAAAGAACAATTAATACATGAAAATGAATTAGATTTTCAGGGTATTTGTTTGTATTTATGCAATGTCAGGGTGTTTGGGTGGCTACTAGGTGATTGCTAGGGCATTACTAAATGGATGCTAGATGGTTGCTTACTAGCCCAAGTCCAAAGACACCATCCCTAAGTCTCTATATGACATCCTGATCACTAAATATGTGAGAGGACCTTTTCAATTGAAATCTATGGGTTGTGACCATAGACTGTAATAAAAGATGGCCGACTCCCCTTCGCTCTTTTCCATTGGTGAGAACTGAAGCCGCCAGTGTCCTGATATGGCGCTGACATCTTGGGACTTGCGATTTCGGGACCAGACCTGCGCAGTAGTGAGTGAAATCAAGGCCCTCACTCTCGCTGAATCAATCACAAGGACACACCCCTGCACTTTTGACTTTTGACTTATGACGGTGTGAAATAATTAATTATAGAAATGTAGATATTAAATTTAAAGCTCCAATCTCCTCAGTCCTCCGAAGATCCCGAAAAAAAATCAGTTGGTGCTTCAGTGACTACTTCACTCAGAGAACCTATCAATCACAGCTGTCAATCATGATGTCACAGCACAGTTTTTATAGCATCAAATAACTAAAAACAAACTTATTTTGAAAACAAACACTTGAAATGACATCAACGTGATAGAAACGACAGTAAATGACAGAAACTATCTTTGGAAAAAAGATATGTGAAGTGTAATTTAATAGATTAGTTGGCCTCACGTCCCGTTGAATAACATGGGGAGGCGGGACTTATGACCTATACTAGGACCAGTCACCGGGGGGCGATCGAGATGTTTTGGCTTCACTTTTGAGGGCTTGTGCGGCACGCTTGGTTGTGACTTGTGCCTCAGTAGACCTTCTGTCGGTTCGAACCAGGATAGCTTTGGTTGCCCTCGTGAATCGATGAGCCTTGGGCGCCCAACACCCGGTCGCCGGTTTGTCCCTCCTCGGATCACTGTCAGTAGGTTCTCACCACTGCTGACCGGGAGCACCCCAAAAGCCGTACCATTTCAGACATGCTCTGACCTAGTCGTCTGGCCATAACAATTTGGCCCTTGTCAAAGTCCCTCAGGTCTTTACTCTTGCCCATTTCTCCTGCATTCAACACGCTGACTATGAGAACTGATTGTTCGCTTACCATCTAACCTACCCTTTCTAGACCTTGACATGTGGCCATGTAAGGAGATGATCAACGTTATTCTCTTCACCTGTGATTGGTCATAATGTTTTGGCTCATCAGTGTATTCTACTGGGTCTTTTTTGACCCGAACAACGCCGAAAGGTTAAAAGAGTTCATTTCAAACTTAAGGGTGTGCAATGTGTTTCACGGGAGAGGAAACAGTGTCTGCTGTAATTAACAGTCCTTTTAAGGTCTTGACAATTCCTTAAAATCCCTGTTGAGGCCAGTATGCTCTGCATGTCCATGTATTTTATAATTCTGTTTAATATGCTTTGGCTTTTCACAAGCAAGTCTTAATTAAGCTGCGTCAGAATCCGTAGTGACAGAGTAAACCCCCTTTACTAGGACACCTTGTGGGATTGAAGAACAGAGGACTTAATAAAATATTCAGTATTTTTATTGTGTCCTAAACATCATCAGGCTGGTTTCTCTCAGGATTTAACCTGTGCGGGGGCTTTGAAACTTCCACACACAGATTTTTTTTCCTACACACCCAACAGAGGATTGAGGCACTTTGATGTTTCCTTTAATAAGCACACACTTCCATTGCAGCTTATGAAGAGGAAGAGTTTGACTCTTCACCCGAGACTGAAGCCCACCTGGGATTGGAGGAAGCTGAGAGGGAATGTTTTTGATAGACGTCTCCAATCGACACAGGAGATGTACTGTCGAGAATCAAGAATTCCTGAAGTTGGACTGAAAAGGCCCCTGCTGAGTGTGAAATCCTTGAACATCTATGAAAGGACTCCAAACTCTACATCAAACATATCATCTAGTTATTATCCAACATATTTCATCAGTGCAAATATTTATTCGGCATTATAAAACACATAGTTCTGACTCTTAATTCTGATTGGACTGTATTTTACTTTTATTATAACTGTATTATTTGGCAGAATAAATGTTTCTTCCAATTATTATTAATGCATTTAACTATTGATTTAACATTGGTTATATTGTCGTTATTGCCATTTTATAAAAGCTTAAAGGAATATTCTGGATTTGATACAAGTTCAGCTCAATCGACAGCATTTGAGGCATAATGTTGATTTATTTTGACTCGTCCCTCCTTTAAAAAAAGCAAAAATCGTGGTTATATTGAGGCACTTACAATGGAAGTCAGTGGGGCCAATAAAAGGGTTTAAAGGCAGAAATGATGCTTGTAATTTTATAAAAGGACTTGCATTAATGCTTCTGTTGAAATGTGTATTATTTTAGCTGTTTTCCACACACCCATCCATACATGTATCCCTCCATCCATCTACCCATTCATCCGTCCTTCAATCCATCCACCCACCCACCCATCCATCCATCCATCCATCCATCCACCCATCCATACATGCATCCATCCATCTACCCATTCATACATCCATCCATCCACCCACCCATCCAGCCACCCATCCAGCCATTCATCCATCCTTCCATCCATCCATCTATTATCCACCCATCTATCCATACAAACATCCATACATCCATCCACCCATCCATCCAGCCAGCCATCCATCCATCCATCCATCCATCCATCCATCCACCCTTCCATCCACCCATCCATCCATCCAGCCACCAACCCATCTATCCATACATACATACATACATCCATCCAGCCACCCACCCATCTATACATCCATCCATCCATCCATTCATCCATCCATCCAGCCAGCCATCCAGCCATTCATCCATCCATCCATCCAGCCATCCAGCCATCCAGCCATCCATCCAGCCACCAACCCATCTATCCATTCATCCATCCAGCCATTCATCCATCCAGCCACCAACCCATCTATCCATACATACATACATCCATACATACTGTGGATCAGGTGGTAGAGCGGGTCGGCTGCTAATCACAGGGTTGGTGGTTCAACGGCCCACATGACTCCACATGCCGAAGTGTCCTTGGGTAAGACACTGAACCCCAAGTTGCTCCCAATGGCAGGCTAGCACCTTATCATGACAGCTCTGCAGTCATTGGTGTGAATGGGTGAATGAGACGCAGTGTAAAGCAATCTGAATACTGCTAAGTTTAAAAAAAATAAGCGCTATGTAAGTGCAGACCATTTACCATTATTTGGGGGGATTAAAAAAAAAGAGCCTTTTTTGTAGAATTTTATGCAATTAATCGGGGTTAAAGTACATTCCAATTCATCAAACATAATGTTTTTAAAGAACAGTTCATAAAGCAAAAGTCATTTACTGATAACACTCCAACATTTGTCTTTCTGTCTTGTTTCTCAGTGTACTCATCAGAGCCCGAGTTAAAGACTGGCACAAACAGTTCTCCTAGGATTCTTCCCAAATATTGCAAATCTTAATGCAGTTCATAAAAGGCTCTGTGTCCCTGAGAGACAGACGTTCTGTCCAGGAGGAATCTTAGAAAAAGATCTCCGACCAGAACACTAATCAGGCGACTGGGGGCATTGGTGTCGTATAATTCGATTGCGATTCTAAACCTTTATGAGGCCCATTCTGAGCTTTATGTGTCGACTTCCGTGCCATTTCTTGAAGCGTGTCGAAGACGGGTATGATTAGCAAACTTGAAAATGCAAAAAGATATCCCCTGAAACCAAATGCATTTAGAATCCTATTAAAAATGGAATTATGTCTGTGAGCAGACTATAAATTTGGAGTCCCTATCTCCCCTCAAACAGTTGCACAGCATTTTTTTCCCTCACAAAAACCTCTTTCAGCTGCATGGATTCATTTGAAGGTGCAAAAGATTGCCCTGAACTTCCAAAGAAATGTAATTCCTTCTGTGAAATATCATCTGTGAAATATCAATGTTTGGAACATTTTTTACTGGAGATAGGTATGATGATAAACTCTAAATTCATGAAATATTTAGAAGCTCTTCACACAACAGTTTAACAATTGAGTAAAATGAGACCCAGCTTCTCTGTAAAATCCCAGCTTCAGTCTAGAGCCTTTTACCCAGTGGGAAAGATCTGGATTTAGATTAAAGATGAATAAATTATGGCTAATTTACAGTTGTGCTTTGTAGTGAGATCCATAATTAGGCCATGGATGGATTGATGGTGAGTGGATGGATGGATGGATGGATGGATGGGTGGATGGGTGGGTGGGTGGGTGTGGTTGGTTGGCTGGCTGGCTGGCTGGCTGGCTGGCTGGCTGGCTGGATGGATGGATGGATGGATGGATGGATGGATGGATGGATGGATGGATGGATGGATGGATGGATGGATGGATGGATGGATGGATGGATGGATGGATGGATGGATGGATGGGTGGTGTGTGTGGTTGGTTGGATGGATGGGTGGGTGGTTGGATGGATGGATGGATGGATGGATGGATGGATGGATGGATGGATGGATGGATGGGTGGTTGGTTGCATGGGTGGGTGGTTGGTTGGTTGGATGGGTGGGTGGGTGGTTGGATGGATGGATGGATGGGTGGGTGGGTTACCATTATTCTCTAAATCCTAAAGTTGTCATTAATTAAAAACATTTAAGTGGTCTTAAATGTCACATTTTGGAATCATAACTCAAAAATGTAAGTTCTTTAAACTTTTGCTTCGAGTACTACTAGCTCAAAATTATCAAGTACAAAAATGCTTCTAGCCTACTTCTGTATCCCACAGCTCATGATACACTGTACCTACTAATAGTTATTTCAATCTGTAAAAAATTTATAAAAAAAGTTTACTCAACTTTACGTTTTTACCATTCTTACTCGTTTTAATTAAGTTACCGATAATCTATAAACCCTAAAATTGTCATTAATAAAAAACATTTACAGAAAGTGATCCTAATTAAACAGTACTTGAAATGTCAAATTTTGGAATCATAACTGGAATGCATACGAAGTTCTGTTGAACCTCTGGTGAGATGTAAATATGGTGGTGTAAATGTTTATCTCCGAGGACAGTAAAATGACAGGTCATTCTAACACAATGTCAGATTTCTATTCAAACATGCATCAGAGCCTTGTGTCTGCTCACTAGACATTCATGTGAATTAGAAGTCTCGTTATTGGTGTCTGTCACGGGAGGGGGTGCAGAGAAGACTCTGCTCACGTAGAACAAGTGACTCGCGCTTCAGTTTTGAGAACCTGATGAGTAGCAAGACTAGAAACGACTCTCCAAGAACAACAGACGCGTCCGGTGCGCACAGGTCTTTTAGAAACGGCAAACGCTAAATATTAGTGCTGAAAATGGAGCAGGTACTTTTATTCGTACGGATACTTGGAATTACACTCATTTGCATTTCGCTTGTGTCAGAGGTTGTGTCCGAGGAACGAACGGTGAGATATAAAATATACGAGGAGGTCCGTCCGCCTACGGTCATTGGAACACTAGCCAGCAATGTCACCTGGACGCCGGAAAAAACGCGGAGAACGTTCCCGAGCATCAGGTTTAAGCTGATGAGCCCATCCACCGGCTCCTTTATCCGATTTAGAGAAAGCGACGGGAGGCTTACAGTCGAAGAACGCATTGACCGCGAGCGAATCTGCAAGCGCAACCCCCGGTGCCTAATCACTTTTGATGTCGCTTTCGTGTCCGCTGAGCAATTCGAGCTTTTTCACGTCGAGGTGGAAGTATTGGACGTGAACGACCACTCGCCGGAGTTTCCGCGCAGCGAGTGCACCATCGAGATCTCCGAGAGCGCGGCGCTGGGGACGCGCATCGCTCTGGACGCCGCTGAAGACGCCGACGTGGGCTCGAACTCTATCCAAACCTACCAAATCACTGAAAACACTCACTTTGGCATTGATGTCGCAACACGAGTGGATGGGGTTAAATATGCGGAGCTGGTGGTCATTAAAGAGCTGGACCGAGAAACGCGCGCGTTTTACGCACTAAAGCTCGTGGCGACTGACGGAGGACATCCTCCGAAAAGCGGGGCCACTAATGTCACCGTGAAAGTAAAGGACGCCAATGACAACAGTCCTGTTTTTGAACAAACCCACTACTCTGTCGAATTACCAGAGGACACCCCCGTTGAATCCTTGGTGTTGCATTTAAACGCCATTGATCCAGATGAGGGACTCAGTGGACAGGTTGTGTACGAATTGGCCAAACAGGTGACCACAAAGATGCGACAACTATTCAGACTGGAATACAACACAGGACGTTTGATTTTACAGAGCCATGTTGATTATGAGGACGAGACTACATATGAAATCAGTGCGCAGGCGACAGATTTAGGGCAAAATTCGGTCCCCTCAGTGTGCAAAATCATCATAAACATTATAGACGTGAACGACAATCCCCCTGAAATAATCATCACACCTATAACATCGGTAATAGATGGCGTTGCGCACGTCAATGAAGCTACAGGTCCAGATATCCTGGTCGCGTTAATCAGCATCAAGGACAAGGACACTGGTGCGAACGGGCAGGTGAGCTGCACTCTGAACGGTGGGCACGGCAACTTCAAACTCAAAGGGGCGTATGAAGGCAGTTACACAATAGTCACAATGGACCCCCTCGACAGAGAAAAGATCCCGGAGTATAATCTCACTGTGGTGGCTGAGGATTTCGGCGCGCCACCGTTACGCACGCTAACCCATTTTATGATACGGCTCACAGACGTCAACGACAATGCCCCGGTGTTCAGCGCAAAGATTTATGAGGGGTTCATAGAGGAAAACAAATTACCGGGAACCTACATTACAACTGTATTAGCCAGCGATCAGGATTCGGGGCTGAATGGAGAGATAACATATGAGCTTTTCGACACGGACACAAACAGCGTCTCCAAATTTGCCATTATGAATCAAGCGGGTAACGTTTACGCGCTCCAAAGTTTCAACTATGAGGTCACGAAAAGGCTCAATTTGCGCATCCAGGCCACTGATAGAGGATGGCCACAGCTTCATAACAATGCCATTCTCATAATCAATATAGTTGATCAGAATGACAACGCCCCCCGTATAACTCAGCCGCCCTTGAACAATGGTTCAGCCGACATACAGCTGCCCAGAGACGCGCCACCCGCTTATATCGTCACCCGAATCACGGCACAAGATTCGGACGCCGGATTGAACGCTGAACTCACATATAAACTTTACGACGGAGCTGATCTCGGCTTTGCAATCGATCCGAATACGGGAGAGATCTATATCAACAGCAAAATTGCTTACGATGCATATGATATATGGAAAGTATTAGTGACGGTCAACGACAACGGGCACCCGTCACTCACTTCAACAGCCACGATCCACTTCACAATAACCGAGTCTGCGCCTTCAAACGGCAATTTCTATGATGAAAGAGAGGAGGATGAACCTAAGCGATGGACTCTGATTTTAATCGTTGCGCTGACTAGTTCTTCAGTGCTTTTCTTGGCTATTTTATCCTACATATTATGCAAAAGTCGCAAAAAGAGACGTGCCGAGGAACTTCGTGACGCAGCGGATATTCCTTACGCTAAAGAGACCAACGCTGTCTCAATGATCTCCAACCAGACTGCCAATGTGTTCGATGCACACAACTTTCACTCCACAACTGTCATTAACACTCCTGAGAAACTACACAACAGTGTGCAGGCGACAGCTGAAGTTTTCAACGAAACCCCAATGACCTTCAAGAACAAATACAGGAATGTGGCGGGAGAAATAGATGTAAGTGCACATCACTTTGTTTTAAAAACTGGTGGGAACTGTTTGTGATGTCACAAAGTGGCGACTCATGAATATTAATTATGTGATTCTAAATGAGGATGCACCCAAAGTTGTTGACCTTGTGCCACCGCAGCCTCAAAGTTGTGGGGGGAGGGTGGTTCCGTGCCGCCCCCCTGCAAGATGTCGCCCTGGGTGACTGCCCATGTCGCCCATGCCTAAATCCGCCCCTGGTCTCAAGACACATTTCCTAAGAAGATTTGGTGCCTTTCACACCGAACGCATCCTTGTGCTATAAATATAAGTTAGACGCAGTGCAATGCAAAGCCTATAACAGAACGCAGGTGTCTCGAGTTGCGCTTTTAAAACACCTTGTGTACACCAAACGCATCCATTGAGGAGATGCAACTGCTTGAGGCTGTCTACAATGAAAGCATCGGCAAGAGAAAAGCCCATTAAATAACAATAATTCAATATATTATGATGAAATAATTATTAATAGATCAAATGCATTACGGTATTGTTGCAGAGCAGTTCAGCATTGATAAGACAAAACAAAAAGTGGCTTTAGAAGTCAATATATTGTTTATTTGTATATTATTGAACATCAGCCAATCATTGGCCTCCAGTTCATAGCAATACATTTTGCAATTGAATTCATCAATCAGTCCAAGATGTATTTATCATGAGGGCTTGTCTAAGGACCCGTCAATGTACACCTGCGTCAGACGGATGCTTGTCTCACTTTGGTTGCGTTGCGTCATAAACGTGCCATTTTAAAGTCGCTGTGTGAAGTTAAATGTAGTTTAATACTTGTCTGGAGATCCCTAAGTTTTGATTTGTGCTCCATCAAGCTGTGTTTGAATACAAGAACGTGTCCTCATGTTGTGCGGTCAGCTGAACGGTTGGTTTGTTCTCTGGATAAGCTGCACGTTGCCTATACAGCGAGTTGCGCTTACTGCCCCCTGATGAAAACAGCTGGTACTCAAAGCTTAAATTAATCAGGAATCTTCCTTATTACAGTCCCGGGGCATGATTGATTGCATAACATGTTATTTTGATGTAATATATCGCACTGAATTAATGCGTTAAATCGACAGCCCTAATTAATATCAAACTGCAAAAAGGTCTGATTGTAAACTCCCTCAATATCCGACAGATGAAAACATGTGGTGCTGTATCTCTGCCAGCTCATCTTAAAGGCATTAATTAAAGGCATACATTTAATTAATTTAAATAATAAATAACTAAATGATGATGTTTACTAAATTAAGTTGACCTCAGAGGAAAAACTGAATAATAGAATTTGTATGACATGACCCCTTTAGCTTTACACAGCATTTTAAAAATACACGCTCATGGCGCAAGATGCTAAAAAACAGCAAGATGCAATGCAATGCTCCGTATGACACGTGTATAAAGATGCACAGTTAAAGCAAATACTGCAATGAAAAGTAAAAATGTTTGAAAAGCCCTTGAGAGTGTATTGTGCCGTTTATGGTGTTTGTGGATTCTTGTGCATTACTTTTCAAACTTATAGAGCATTGCCGTTATGTTTTGGTACTCTTAATGTGTCCTTACACCTTTTAATCAAAGATCATTTCCCTATCCTTAAAACTATTGCATATAATGTTTTCTGTTTTCACAGGGATATTCCACTCTGCCTGGTTATGGCAAAGAGAACGCTCGACCAATCACCATATGGAAAGGCAACTCCATGATGACGATAGCAGTCAGAGACCCACAGATAAGCGGCAAGGACAGTGGGAAAGGTGACAGTGATGTCAATGACAGCGATTCTGATATCAGTGAAGGCATCAAAAAAGACTACACTTCATATAAAGGTTAGAATTAACTCATCTGATTCACCCTCTCATTAACCCTTTATGCTTGAATGGGCCCGCCAGTGGGCCACGTAATAAAAATATACAGACATTATGACCAAAACTGAAGAAGTTCTTTAAAATCTGCAGACAAATCAGAAGTAAATTTATAATTTATGTAAAAATGTATCAATCAGTTTATAAAGATATTATTGCAATCAGTAAAAACATCAAACTAATAATAAATAGCCATGTGACATATGTTGTTGGAAAGATCTCATGGAGTAGAATACAACTAGCCTATTTGTTTTACTCACGGACACAAATATAGCGAGTAATAGCTAAATATATGTCTTTAACAATTATGTTGGTGTTGCTTATACGCCGCATTTTTGCTTACAACTTCACGTAAAATAAACTGAAGATAACATAACGTTACATAGAGGAGGTGATTATCTTTCAATCGAGTCCACACACAAGATAATCAGATGTATAGATCATTAGATAATCCACATGAAGCACAATGTTACATATGACCACCAGGAGATGGCACCAAATACACGACACAGACTCAATGATGACTCAAATGACACAGAATGAAACTCATTCTGTGAAATCTCATGACTAAAATCATGTCTGCATGCTATGCAAACCTTTAGTCATTGTTGTGTTTGCATGTGTAATTAGTTCTTAAGTACAGTTATTATCTTTTATTTGTTTGGAGATGTTTTTGGACACTATGATCAATTATATTTGTAATGTTATAACTTTTGATTGCTTTGTCATATCAACATAATGTTTTTCTCAATTGACCTGATTGGGAACAAAACAAAAGCAGTTTTTTGGAGCCACCTTTACACCCAGATACATAATGTCAAATATGAAAAATAAGAACAAAAGACAATTTGTGGCTAAATGTTTTGTGAATTTTCAGCAGATTCTTAGGCTGAGAGACGCAGAATGTATCATAATCAATATCATTTAAACAGGAGAAAAGTTTTCTTTACAATGATAAACATTTGATACCAAACATTTGACCCTCTTTTTTTTTTTTTTTGTCGAGTTATATGCCTTTAATTTTGGCTATTCCACTGAAAACAGGAAATATAATAAAAAAAAACACACACACACACATTCAGACATTAAAGAGTTAATGGTTCATTAGCCATTTAACTTCATTTGAAGTTTTTTATTTGGAAGGAAAAGGAAAATCTCCTTTTTAGGAAAATATTAGATAGATCATGGAGTTGTATGCCACAAAAGTTGATCAAAGACTCTCATTAGTCCAGTATAAGTGTGCTGCAGGATATGCATAATATTTACAGTAAACTGAATGACATTTATATTATGATATTACTGTAAACATAAAAGTTTCAGAGGTTTGTAATGAAACTCAATGGCAATGAATGCTCAACAACAAACAATGGAATATGGCTGATGATAAAGATTACAGTAGATTACAGTATATCCATTTTTTCTTAGGTCATGAAGTATTTGTGAGAAAATCAATACATTTGTCTCACTTTATTAACAAAGACAATGACATCGGACCTGTGCTAGAAGTGAGCTGGTATGCATCATAAATTAACATGCAAATTACGTCACAGTACCGGCAGGTTTTCTTGCATGCTGGCAGCTATTAGCCCCAGTTCAATGTCCTTTACCAAACTGAAAAAGATGAAAAAGAGCCAAAATACAAAAATGAAACTTACTAGAGGTGTCCAGAATAGCACTACAAATCCTATACTTAAAACCCCTAAAATACAATCATGTCACCATTTACTCACCCTCATGTTGTTCCAGAATATTCTGTACAAGTTATTATTGAGTTTTCTGATGAAAACCTCCCTGCAGTGTTCTGGGAACATTAGTTTATGGTTATAAAAAAATAAAACCAAAACAGAACATTCCTAGAACGTTAGTTATTGCTTCCAGAAAAATAACCAAATGGGAACTGTTTGCTAATGTTACGGGAACGTTCTGTATCTTGCATTAGCATCTCATGGCTGTAATTTTGCTTAACTTTTTTGTTTATAATACTTAGAACCCAATAAATAAAATTCTGTCATCATGTACCCGCCCTCATGTTGTTCCAAACCTATTTGACTTTCTTTCTTCTGTAGAACACAAAAGGAGATGTTAAGCACACTCACACTCAGACACTTTGGTTAAAAAAATATACAAAAAGATGGCAGAATTCAAATCGCACACTTGCAACATAAAGCATGCATGTGCCAGCAGAGAAACTGCCATTGAGATGAATTGGAACGCAAACAGTAGGAGAACTCCAGGTATTATCGACTTCTTTGAAAGGGCTAGAAAAAGAAAGAATAATAATAGGAATAATATTAATAATGTTATTAATACAATAGTAAATAGTAGAGATATAGTAAGACTTGGCAAAATAAAACTGTTAAGGTAACACTGTTGCAGGTAGCAAGGCTTCTGTCATGCCGACATTTGTCAGGACAATTTTACATTACAGCCCCATCCTCATGTTGATGAGGTGTCACAAGCATTAGTCAAGCAAATGTTGAGTTTGCTTGTAGTTAAACTACAGAGGTGCTCACATTAATCAGCTGTTGATTGGGTTGGTTAACTTCAAGTTCAGTGTTCATTTATTTCCAGTCAAACCTTGTTAAACGCTAATAAATGAAAGCTCTCTTTGGGAAACAAGGGATCTGTGCAATCACATTCACCTTTAATAGACCTCAGTAGTGTTCATATCATGTATCATGCACATTAAAGACAGTAAAGACATTTGATTCAGGACTCTTTCAGGACATAATATCTCTGAGGATTCATTCTTACTAAATACAAATCTGATTACCTTTTCTAATCCAATCTTTGGGACTGACTGTCTACACAGTCCTGTGTAGTCCAACTCCCGAACAAATGACTCTTTTGAGTTGGTTCTTTGAATCTACAGTGGGAAAACACACAGTGCATACAGTGCAGTCTGATTCCTGAACAAATGACTCTTTTGAACATGTTTTTTAGAATCTGCAGCCAAAACACACAGTACCTCTAGTGTAGCCTGACACCCAAACAAATGACTCTTTTGAACCTGTTATTTAGAATCTACAGCACGAAACAGACTCCCAAACAAATGACTCTTTTGAGTTGGTTCTTTTGAATCTACAGTGTGAAACCACACAGTGCAGTCTGATTCCTGAACAAATGACTCTTTTGAACATGTTTTTTAGAATCTGCAGCTGAAACACACAGTACCTCCAGTGTAGTCCGACTCCTGAACAAATGACACTCTTGAGTTGGTTCTTTTGAATTTACAGCCAAAATACACAGCACAACACGTGTAGACCAATTCCCGTATGAATGACTCTTTTGAGCCAGTTCTTTTGAATCTAGAGCAGTGTTTCCCAACATTTGTTCTGCCACGGCACACTTTTTATGACTAAAAAATTCTATGGCACACCACTATCCCACATTGGCTAACCATCGTCGATAATTTTCCTTTTCAAGAACTTGTCCATTTTGTCTGTCCGTCTTAGTAGCGTGTTATATAACTCAATAAAAAAAAAAAGTCTCAATAACATCATTTTCCTTAATTAAAACTTGCATGGCTACAGATCTACAGACTTCAGTACAAGAATTATAAACACAAAGCAGATCTACGGTACCATTTTCCTACAGTAGCCTATTTAAACTGCTGAGCATGACTTTTATCAGAAAAGAGCACAATAATAAACAAATAATAATCATTTCGTTTCAATAATATCCTTTCATCATTGTAAAATGCATTTCACATGAGTTGAGTCGAGGCGTTAACGCTCTGTTCACTGCCAGCATCAAGCATCGCATCGCCGTCCACATGACAAGAGTTGCACAAAGCGTCTCAGAGGGGCGATTTACAAGTTTGCCACATAAAAAAGTGTGAGGTGTGCACAATAAACATTGAAAACATGTATTTGGAAGAGAGAAAAAACTTGCAGTTGCTTTGATAGCAGAAAGTAATAAAACGACTCGTTTATGTTAAGGTCTAAGCGTTTTCTTGGTGAATTTAAATTAGTTCAATAAATGTAAGCACAGCGTAGTTCTAGCTGGAAGACTAGCAGCTGTACATCATCGCACCATTAGCGGGGTAACCCCTAGCTATCCATTGCTTTATAAGTCTGCTCACAATCACATTTCTGTTTCAGTGTGCCAACATGGCAACCTCCACCACCCCACCACTACCTGTTGAGTCCCGTCCTGCATGGGGGTAGTATTCTGCAGCACTGACGCGAGTCATGTGATGACCCTTTACTCGTATAAATATCACTCACTTCATAGACTTCAATGTATTCTGCAGTGCTGGCGCGAGTCATGTGATGACCCTTTACTCGTATAAATATCCCTCACTTCATAGACTTCAATGTATTCTGCAGTGCTGACACGAGTCATGTGATGACCCTTTACTCGTATAAATATCCCTCACTTCATAGACTTCAATGTATTCTGCAGTGCTGGCGCGAGTCATGTGATGACCCTTTACTCGTATAAATATCACTCACTTCATAGACTTCAATGTATTCTGCAGCGCTGACATGAGTCATGTGATGACCCTTTACTCGTATAAATATCACTCTCTTCATAGACTTCAATGTATTCTGCAGCGCTGACGCGAGTCATGTGATGACCCTTTACACGTATAAATATCACTCACTTCATAGACTTCAATGTATTCTGCAGAGCTGACGCGAGTCATGTGATGACCCTTTACTCGTGATAAATATCACTCACTTCATAGACTTCAATGTATTCTGCAGAGCTGACGCGAGTCATGTGATGACCCTTTACTCGTGATAAATATCACTCACTTCATAGACTTCAATGTATTCTGCAGGCTGACGCGAGTCATGTGATGACCCTTTACTCGTATAAATATCACTCACTTCATAGACTTCAATGTATTCTGCAGTGCTGACGCGAGTCATGTGATGACCCTTTACTCGTGATAAATATCACTCACTTCATAGACTTCAATGTATTCTGCAGTGCTGACACGAGTCATGTGATGACCCTTTACTCGTGATAAATATCACTCACTTCATAGACTTCAATGTATTCTGCAGTGCTGGCTGAGTCATGTGATGACCCTTTACTCAGTATAAATATCACTCACTTCATAGACTTCAATGTATTCTGCAGAGCTGACATGAGTCATGTGATGACCCTTTACTCGTGATAAATATCACTCACTTCATAGACTTCAATGTATTCTGCAGAGCTGACACGAGTCATGTGATGACCCTTTACTCGTATAAATATCACTCACTTCATAGACTTCAATGTATTCTGCAGTGCTGACGCTGAGTCATGTGATGACCCTTTACTCGTATAAATATCACTCACTTCATAGACTTCAATGTATTCTGCAGGCTGACATGAGTCATGTGATGACCCTTTACTCGTGATAAATATCACTCACTTCATAGACTTCAATGTATTCTGCAGGCTGACATGAGTCATGTGATGACCCTTTACTCAGTATAAATATCACTCACTTCATAGACTTCAATGTATTCTGCAGCGCTGACATGAGTCATGTGATGACCCTTTACTCGTATAAATATCACTCACTTCATAGACTTCAATGTATTCTGCAGCTGACATGAGTCATGTGATGACCCTTTACTGTATAAATATCACTCACTTCATAGACTTCAATGTATTCTGCAGCGCTGACATGAGTCATGTGATGACCCTTTACACGTATAAATATCACTCACTTCATAGACTTCAATGTATTCTGCAGCACTGACACGAGTCATGTGATGACCCTTTACTCGTATAAATATCACTCACTTCATAGACTTCAGTGTGTTCTGCAGTGCTGATGTGAGTCATGTGATGACCCTTTACTCGTATAAATATCACTCACTTCATAGACTTCAATGTATTCTGCAGAGCTGATGCGAGTCATGTGATGACCCTTTACTCGTATAAATATCACTCACTTCATAGACTTCAGTGTGTTCTGCAGCGCAGAATATAGTGAATTAAAAACACTTACACTGTACATCAGTCTGAGGAGTGTTTACTGAATGGATTTTGCTGACGAGCAGTAATGATTTCCGTAATGCTCAAATCTAAATGGAATATGAACTGTTATTTTGTTATGTAATGTTGGACGTAAGGCATGTTAGATATATACTATATCTATCTGTCTGTCTGTATTACAAAACATAATATCTATTGTTATCCTTTTTTTTCCGAATTTGTCATTGTTTCCATCTGATCTGCCTGATATATGCCTGTATAGTTGCCAAACGTGCAGAGAAAGCTTTACAGCTATGTGATTTTTTGCAGGTCTGTGGGCCTGTACCAGCGAGTGCAGAATCCTCGGCCACTCAGACAGATGTTGGAGCCCATCTGTAAGCAGAACCAGTGGGAACAGTAATACCAGACATCTATTGACCTTCTCAAGGACACGGCCGTCCTCACAGGGCACGCTTCAGAGGAGCAGTTATGAGACCCACGCGGCCAGAACCGCAGCCTTGCAAAGCCTCACAGAGGATCAGCAGACTCAATACGATTACATTCACATCTGCTCGCCACAATCAGAGCGGAGACAAGACTCTGAAAATATCCATATCCAAGTGTTCACACATTCCACACAACCAATCACAACAAACAGTCCTGGGGGATTTACAGATGCCTGATACCTCAATGTGATTGGCATATTGTTATATAATGGTGTTGCTGTACATACTTTTATCTTCAACTGTATTGTATTGAGGGTTTTAATGTTTTTATATATGCAAAATATATTTTTAACAGTATTGTTTTTTGTTCATAGCATGTTTTTGATGATTATAATGTGTTTATGCTTGTAATTTGCTTGTAACTGTTTCGCACACATTAAATGGCATTTTCTTTTTTTTTTAATTATCACTTTTATGTCTGTGATAACCACATTTACTTGAACAAGCTTTTCTTTTTTTAAGGCATAAAACTATGAGAAATAAAACAAGTTACAGAAATATCGACTGTGTTTTGTATCTTTGATATACAATTTTGGACACACTAAATTAAATGTATGTTTTTCAGGATGTGGCTCCATGTTAGGGGTGGTGTCAGGCGGCCTGGGAGGAGGGTACAGGTAGGGGGGCGAGTTCAGGCGGCCTGGCAGAAGGGTACAGGTCAGGGAGGAAGTTTCAGGTAGCTGGTGTATGGCAGGTGCTGGTTACTGGGCTGAGCAACAGACTGGTAGATTGTGTCTGAGAAATTATTGGAAGGCTGGTCGACGATCACAGGGAATAGGACAGACTCGAAGGTAACTGGTGGCTGGACAGGATCGTCAACGGTCACAGGGGACTGGGTGGACTTGTCGACGGTCACAGGGAACTGGACAGGGTCGTCGACAGCCTCAGGGACCTGGACGGACTTGATGGCCACAGGGAAATGGACAGGCTGTGTGGCCTCCGTGACCGTGAATGCTGGTAGCGACTGGGAAACGGCTTCCATGGCCGGGAGCACTGGTAATGACTGGGGAACGTGTTCACAAAGAAAAATAAGACTAAATGGAAGCGTGTCTCATCTGCACATGCATTGTGTCTCCAACTTCATATCTTGTGAATAATAATAAACCTTATTGCTCATTAAACCTGGGGAAATATATACAAGCGGTTCATCTGTATCTGCATTTCTGCATTTGGTAAATACTTAAATAAGATCACTGTAACAGAGTCAAATGTCTGTCTTTTCATAATAAGAGTCTCTTGTGTTTTTTCGGACTTGTCTACGGTTAAAAGTCTAAAAGGGGTTTTGGTTGAACAATAAACTGCATGTGGGATGTCCAATATTTTCTTTTAATATAAGAAAACATCTGTGAACAAATTTTGTTATTCATTATGCAATAAAAAAGACTGATGCAATATACAGTGATTTCCCTCTTTAAACCTAACCATGATTTTGGGTTTGGGTATGATATTACACTTTAGGTTATGTTAGCTTTAGGTTTTGGTTATGGGTCAAACCTATAACTCTATATGTATCATATACACAAAGTTTGACGCTCCTGTATCACTCTCTGTTCAGGCTAACGAGCCAAACGACCTATAGCATGTAAGTTTCACATGTTTACGGCACCATCTAGTGGTTATTTGTGAAATAAATGTGGTTTCAATGTTTATATCGATCTATTTAAAATGGCTTGTGTGAAAAGTGACTCTTATGTTGGGATAAATGACAGATTATTTTAATAAAGTAAAAGTGACTAATGATTATATTGTTACTGATGTTTTAAAATGAGGATTTGCTGAATATAAGCAACTTGTGCTTGGTTCAAATGTTGTATATTATTATATTGAAAATCCCCTTTGAAATCCATGAATCAAATCTGATACAACAGACTTCTGAGGAATATCTCTCAATCATCATTATATTACATTCATGCACACTATAAAACTAATCAGAGCTTTGATCATTCTGACATAAACATTGTATAAGATATATTTAAAGTGTATTTTGCTCTGTCATTATAATGATCTCATTATTTGACATTATAAGCTATTATGACGTCATCTTACCATACGTTCATGAGACCCAGCGAAAACATTTTAACAATTTCCCTTTTTTTAAATGTCAATATCGTGTTTGGTGCATAAAATACATGTGATGAAAATTGTTTATTGAAAAAATTATATTTTATTCATATTGTATTTGATACTGTGATAAATATCAATGCATATTTATAGCCCAAGGAGAGGAAGTTGTCATGGCCAAACTCTCAAACATTTGATATCTCTGAAAATCCCAGAGAGTCCTCTGATAATACCCCAATATTTACCTCTGTAGAAAAACTCACATAACTACCTACATTAAATTAATTTCTGGCCTCATTAAGGTCAGCCTCATCTCAGTCCAGGTCATCCACCACAATCAAAAAGTCACAAGTAAAGTCTATCAGGAGGATTATGACCTTTAAAGCTTAATGTATCAAATATGATTCATAAAAAAAATCCTTTTTTTTTTTTTTTTTTTAACAATTTACTTTCATAGTTTGTCTAATGTTACTAAAATCTGTTTAATGTCGAAAAATACTTTTCTAGAATATGCCATATGTCATACTGTGTAATTGTTTCTTATGATGAATCGTCAGAGCATTCTTCAAAATCCAGATGTTTCTATTTCTGTCATTGTACACAACAGTAGAATCCAATTCTCTGAATTAACAAACTAGTTTTATTTATGAACAAACAATTTTGCCATCTTTTACTATTCTTACAACTTCTCATGAGACAGGGTTCTCAAAAGCTTCCCATTAGAAACAAGTAGAGTACATTTAGTTAAATTGGGCTGCTTTTTTCACACTGATATGTTAAAATGGACCAGATTTACCTGAAACCCCTACAATGTGTGGACTAGTATGAATGGAGCAGTCTAAGCAGTACCTCTATGTTTTCACAGGGCAAAGGAAATTCCATGGATTCCAATCTTGGCACTAGAGTTTAGTTTCACCGGGAACTTTTTTTTTTTTTTCGGACATTTTCCTCCTGTCACATGCATGCTAAAAACTGTTCAGAAGCTACAGAGAATCCAGAAGCATTTCTGGGAGAAGACCGAGAACACCATGATGGAGGAAACGTCAGAAAAGGTTCCTCTTGAGGTAAAGAAAAAATATTTTTCTTAATCAGTATTTTTGCCTTGTTTTCCAGTAAAAATATCTCAACTTCTTTAAAATAAGATGCATTTACTTAAGAAGCAAAATTGCACGTCAAGACTTGTTTTCAGAGAATATTAAATTAAAGTTTATTTTTCTGGCTTTTTCTTTTTACAAAATAAGTTATGTGTGGAGGGTTCAGCTTGAAACAAGACTAAAATAAATAAAAGGAAATGTATCTCCTTTTAAAGAGGTTTTTTCTGTAAAACAAAAGTCGGCAAAAGTCCCGATTAAGACCAAAAAAATTGTGCAGTGTTTAAAGATAGCACTGCAGGGAGAAAACATTACGCAACTTTACATTAGAAGTCTACTAGACTGACTTTACTGTATTTCTATATTGTAACAATACAGTATGTGTCCAATCAGGCTTACAGTGATATAATGTGTGTGAAGCCCCGAGGGTACAATCGACTCAAGAGGACAGCGATCGCAGCCTTCATCGCTGGAGCTGTACTGCTGCTGTTCGGAGGCATCGGAGCTTTTTACCTGTGGAAAGTCACAGAAAAAGAAGTATGTACCATCTCTTACACCAGCACAGTTGTCAAAGCTATTTTAGATCAAAATTAGTGCACCTGTTCAACAGTATGATGCAGTTTTCCCCAAACTACTATCTACACATAAATATCTCCCTTGGGACTGTCTATCAAATTCTGCACTAAAAATATGAACCCATTTAAATTGTAAAGTTGCATTGCTGCCTTTTTCAAAGTAAAATCAAAGTGCACTGCATTTTTTCCCACCACTTTGATTTTAATTACTGATGAAAAAAAAGGAAACCTTAGTAAGAAATCCTTGGATTTATATAATCCAACTTTGCCAATAACACTGTAAAAACTGAATTCTGATGCAATGCTGCAATACGTTAAAGCAAACATGCAAGACTTTCTATGCAGGGAAAATGTTTAAATTACAAAGTTGCAATGTTGGCATTTGCAGTCATCAGTCCGCATTGATTTCTAACACCTCGGGTGGAAAAAATTCCACCAGGTTAAAGACTGCAAACAAAGAGCTCTGTGTACTAAACTGCAACCATGCAGTGTTGACTCTGGAGTCACAGTCACTGCAAACAAACTAGCACGCGTCATTGCCAAAGAGCTACAAAAATGACCTCAAGAAAATATCTTCTGTACAGCAATTCCTCCAATGCAATATATAATGTAAAAACGATCATGCTGTGAAATGAATATGGATTAAAACAGTGGCTCTCAGTTGGTTTTGCTTCAGGACCAAGATTGAAGACCCAACACAGTCCCTAAAGTCATTCAAAAGCACATCAAAATGTCCTTAAACTCAAACATTGAGACATTTATTTTTTTATTCATTTAGACAACAATTCCCCAAAAGAAATACATTTTGGTCGGCAGAGGTGGGTAGTAATATGCTACATTTACTGTGTTACAGTTACTTGAGTAACTTTAAAAAAAAAAAAAAAGTATAATTACGAGCGGCCGTGGCTCAGGTGGTAGAGCGGGTCGGCCAATAATCGCAGGGTTGGCGGTTTGACTCCCGGCCCACATGACTCCACATGCCGAAATGTCCTTGGGCAAGACACTGAACCCCAAGTTGCTCCCAATGCCAGGCTAGCACCTTGCATGGCAGCTCTGCTGTCATTGGTGTGGGTGTGTGTGTGTGTGTGTGTGTGTGTGTGTGTGTGTGTGTGTGTGTGTGTGTGTGTGTGTGTGTGTGTGTGTGTGTGTGTGTGTGTGTGTGTGAATGGGTGAATAAAGCGCTTTGAATACCGCTAAGTAAAAAAAGGCGCTATATAAGTGCAGACCATTTACCATTTATAATTAAAGGTGGGTACTTTTCACTCTTAATTAAATTTATAATTAAAAAAATGTACTTTTACCTTGTTTTGATGGGTGACATTATTGTCATTACATTACTGATTTTAATTTAATAAGTGTTCATAAATGCGTAATCAGGGGGTCTGGGTATCTCAGTGAGTATTGACGCTGACTATCACACCTGGAGTCGCGAGTTCGAATTCAGGGCGTGCTGAGTGACTCCAGTCATGTCTCCTAAGCAACCAAATTGGCCCGGTTGCTAGGGAGGGTAGAGTCACATGGGTTAACCTCCTCGTGGTCGCTATAATGTGGTTCTCGCTCTCGGTGGGGCGTGTGGTGAGTTGTGCGTAGATGCCGCGGAGAATAGCGTGAAGCTTTCACACGCACTACGTCTCCGCGGTAACGCGCTCAACAAGCCACGTGATAAGATGCGCGTATTGGCGGTCTCAGACGCGGAGATTGAAGCGAGTCACTACACCACCATGAGGACTTGGAGCGCATTGGGAATTGGCTGTTCCAGATTGGGGAGAAAATAAAAAATCCATCAAAGGCAATAGGTGGATAAATACCAAGTGTGCTGCACAAGCCCTCAAAAGTGAAGCCAAAACGTCTCGATCGCCCCCCGGTGACTGGTCCTAGTATAGGTCATAAGCCCCGCCTCCCCATGTTATTCAACGGGACGTGAGACCAACTAAACAATTAAATTACACTTCACATATCTTTATTCCAAAGATAGTTTCTGTCATTTACTGTCGTTTCTATCACGTTGATGTCATTTCAAGTGTTTGTTTTCAAAATAAGTTTGTTTTTAGTTATTTGATGCTATAAAAACGGTGCTGTGACATCATGATTGACAGCTGTGATTGACAGGTTCTCTGAGCGAAGTAGTCACTGAAGCACCAACTGACTTTTTTTTCGGGATCTTCGGAGGACTGAGGAGATTGGAGCTTTAAATTTAATATCGAAATTTCTATAATTAATTATTTCACACCGTCATAAGTCAAAAGTGCAGGGGCGTGTCCTTGCGATTGATTCAGCGAGAGTGAGGGCGGGGCCTTGATTTCGCGGCTTTATTTCCCAAACACTACCGCGCAGGTCTGGTCCCGAAATCGCAACTGCGCAGACTCAAGTCCCAAGATGTCAGCGCCATATCGGGACACTGTCAGCTTCAGTTCTCACCAATGGAAAAGAGCGAAGGGGCGTCGGCCATCTTTTTTTACAGTCTATGATAAATACCAATAATAATAAAAAATCCTAAATACAATTGTAAATATAGTCTAAACATAATAATAATAATAATAATAATAATTGAAAAAATAAACCATGACCTCTACAAAGTTTACCACAAATCTCATTAATTTGTATACAACACACCCACAGACGGCGCATTACCCCCCTCCCATAAACCTGAGACCAGTTGAGAATTACTGGATTAAATCATGTGGGTGGCATGTATAAATCTGCATAAAGATGTACACATTTCATGTCAACAGGTGATCAGTGCTTACTACAGTAAAAACATAGATATAAAGATGATAGAAGATGATTCCTTTGAGATTAACTCCGAAAACAACCAGAAAATGATGGAAGTTCGTGACTTTAAAGCTGTGAGTACATGATAAACCTGTTTGTCTCATTTCAGAGCTTCTTGAGAAATATATTGCAATTAACTCTCGATTAACTCCGTTTAAAGGGCATTACAGCCGTAAAGTTTCCTGGAGGAGAGAAGTGCTACATCATGTCACCAGTCAGATACAAAGTTTCTGAGGTGAGGATGCCGTGAGAATAATCTATGATATATGATTGCCATAATCATTTTACCTTCACAGATTTTGCTCAAGCCAGATGCACCATTCTAATGAACACACTTAAGTATTGTTAATAAACTATGCATGCCATATGTTTCTCAGTGTAATGCATTTGCATGTACATCATGCTCCATATGTATTCATCTGAGTATACACAGTTCATTATCATTGTGCTTTTTATCAAGACAAATGTGATTGTGATTGTGTCCAGAAACTTCTCTGTTGAATGTGTGTGAAATCACAACTATGCTTTAATTATCAACATCAGGAGGAAGACATTATGACAGTAAAGCCTGATGTGGATTCTCTGAATCCATCTGAAGAACCTTTGAAGGACCAGAGTTTTCTAAGCCCTGAAATACTGCGATTCTGTGGAGATCTTCCGGTTTACTGGCAGCACCCTGCCACACCAAGGGGTATTTCATATTTCCATTAAATACACCTACATCACAAGATTAGATTATATAAATGCTACATCCTGAAGGAATACTAAAAGCAGTATGTTAATATGCTCAGTGTCTGTTAAGCGTGTTTAATGTCACATTATCTGTCTCTGCTGTTTTTGAAGCACTACGGAAGAGAAGACATGTGACACGGGTGAGACGACAGTCGGAAAGGGAATCAAACCAAAGACAGTCGAGACGCAAAAATAAGGCAAAACCAGTCAAAGAGGAGGAAGATGCGCCGACGGAGTCACCAGGACCCGCTTATAACCCCGAAAACCCTTATCACGTGAGGAATGCATTCAGTATTAAAGCAACAGTACATGCATTTGGTCTGGCCAATATATCGAATTATGACGATATATGCTTTGTGATTTTGCTGGCAATATTACAGTAAACAACATTGTGGATATCACAATGATATTAATGAGATTTATTTGGCCATCGAGTATACTGAAGACTCGTTTCATGATCCTTCCTTGTCTCGAGACTAGCGAGTAGGAGAGCGTTAAAGGAATATTCCATGTTCAAAACAGGTTAAAGATGGAGTATGTGTCTTTCAATATGCAGAGACGACTAAGTAAGCATTCATAGGTTCATTTTCTTGAAAACTGTAATCACTGTGTCTCTGTGGGGCTATAAAAATTCCTGTTCGTTTGGAGCGACCCGTTTAGGCCCGCCCCAACATCTTTTACACAGCCAATGGTGTGAGTTGGGGGTGGGGCTATCTGATGGTTTGAACAAAAAGGACGGACGAGTCGAAATTCGTTTTGTGGAATTTGTGGAAATCAACATTATGCCACAGATTCTGTTGATTTTTTTGCTGAGAATGATCCCCAAATAAAGATAATTCATATAAATAATGCACGATAATTCAAATATTTAGAAATATAATGTCTATAATAAATATATGATATGGTTTGTAATTCAGTTTGAATATAAATTGCATTATTGTGGCAGACGAATAAAGTTTTGATTAGGCAACACAAAAAGTGCATTAAGAACTCAATATTAAACTCAATTAATTGTTTGTTTATTTTCACATTGTAACCGGTCCTGCTCGACCCCCTCCAGGCGGGATTCAAACCGGGGTCTCCAGCATGGGAGGCAGGCGTGCTAATGTGGAGGCTAAAGCCCCTAGCGTCAGTCACTAGTGCGCCTCTTGAGGTCAGGGTAGTGAGGTTTACAGATACCGTACAGCCAGGGCTGGACTGGGGAGAGAAATCGGCCCGGGATTTTATATGACAACTGGCCCAACTGCTGACCAGGGGGTGTTCCCTGTCCTTCTCGCTGTGCTGTTTTGTGGCCAGTTCTGCATAACACGGCGGCTCATTGTTGCTTATCACGGCCGAACCACCGGCCCGCTCAGTTCTCCCAATGGCCATTCCACACCTGATCGGCCCAAAATTACATCGGCCCATCGGGAAAATGTCCGGTATGCCGGATTTCCAGCCCAGCCCTGTGCACAGCTATCACATACCAACTGACTCCTGTTACACTCCCCCCCTAAACCTCACTCCCATCTGTTGACCGTGTAAAGGGTCACGGCACCAATGTAACCGGTTCTGCTCGACCTGCTCCAAGCGGGATTGAAACCGGGGTCTCAAGCATGGGAGGCAGGCATGCTAATGAGGAGGCTAAAGGCTACAGCCCCTAGCGTCAGTCACTAGCGCACCTCTTGAGGTCAGGGGAGTGAAGTTAACACATACCGTTACACTATTATTGAACAAGCCTACAGTTGACAGCAATCTGTTTTGCATCGAGTTCATCAATGTGTCCAGTTCTTAAAGTACACCTAAACATTGTGAAAAGACTGAAATATATCACAAAGATTTATGAGCATATTCTAAAACTGGCAGTGCAACATTCTTGTTTACTTCAGTAGGTTCAGTTGTATCATGCCATGCCATCACAGATTGCACAGTGTGTGTAATGACCTTTTGTCTGTTTTCTCTCTCTCACCAGCAAAGTCAGGGGGGTGAGGAGGGCATGACCTTTGATCCCATGTTGGACCATCTTGGGATCTGCTGTTCAGAATGCCAGCGTAGTCATACCCACTGCCAGAGGGTTTGTGAACCACTCGGTGGTACTGGGCAGTGGCCTTACAACTATCAGGGCTGTCGGGTGGTCTGCAGGGTCATAATGCCCTGCCGCTGGTGGGCGGCTCGTACACTGCGTCTAGTGTAAAGGTCTTGTTTTCCATATGGCCCACTGTCTGCCAATAAATCAAAATTCACCCTATTTACTTTCTTAATGCATGTTCCTGGTGTTATAGTGCATGATTTTTCAGTCCTCATTATTCCAATTAAAAACAAATGTTATCTTCGTAATCTTTCATAAAAAAAAATATATAATAACTTTTCTCCATGTCTCCAATCCATCTTATTTTTCAACCCCTCGCCTCCAACCACGTGTCTTCATTCTTGTTTTGTGATCCAATCAGTTACAACACACATAACAATATTAGCTAGTCCAGTGTCATTGGGGCTATGCTATCTGTTTGGCCAAACAATGGAAGACAGATGTCGTGTTTGAAATGTGTTTTACATTTACATTTATGCATTTGGCACTTACAGAGCACTTATTACAGGGACAATCCCCCCGGAGCAACCTGGAGTTAAGTGTCTTGCTCAAGGACGCAATGGTGGTGGCTGTGGGGATCGAACCAGCAACCTTCTGATTACCAGTTATGTACTTTAGCCCACTACGCCACCACCACCCACATAGCTTTTCGAATACGCCCGCAAGTGTTTGAAAATTGGATATAAAAACAAAGATACAAGACTGTGTACTTACCGTCTTTTATGAGGGCACAAACTACAATCCCATGAAGCTTTGTGAATGATGTCATTGAATAAAAACCAATGGAAATGTGTAAAACTATTAATTTTAAGTATAGTCGCAAAATATTTTACGTTCATTGCAAAATATACAGATATGTACAAATATACACCGATCAGTCACAACATTAAAGCACCTGCCCAATATTGTGTAGATCCCCCTCGTGCCGCCAAAACAGCGCCAATTCTATTCTATTCTACAGAGTGGTTATCTGAGTTACCGCAGACTTTATCAGTTCAAAGTCTGGCCAAACCAGCCCGTCTGACACCAACAATCATCCATGCCATTATCTAATCAGCCAATCGTGTGGCAGAAGTGTATAAAATCATGCAGATACGGGTCAGGAGCTTCAGTTAATGTTCACATCAACCATCAGAATGGGGGAAAAAAAAACATTTATCTCAGTGATTTGGACCGTGACATGATTGTTGGTGCCAGACGGGCTGGTTTGAGTATTTCTGGGGTTTTCCGGCACAACAGTCTCTAGAATTTACTCCCAATGGTGCCAAAAACAAAAAACATCCAGTGAGCGGCAGTTCTGTGGACAGAAACGTCTTGTTGATGAGGTCAATGGAGAATGGCCAGACTGGTTCAAACTGACAAAGTCTACGGTATCTCAGATAACCCCTCTGTACAATTGTAGAGACATGAATAGTGTGTCTGAATTCTATTCTCAGACGCGGGTTGGCGCTGTTTTGGTGGCACGAGGGGGACCTACACAATATTGACCTATACAATGTTGTGGCTGATCGGAGTATAAGTAGTTTAAGAGTGAAGGGAACGGCTCAATTGCTGGGACACTTATGGTTTTTGTTTTTGGACGTTTTTGCAAATGTACATAAAATTGTTATAAACATACAATGACGTAATAAATGAATAATAATGCATTTTTACATACTCCTGGTAATTTACCAGTACTGTATTCAAAGTCTAAACTAGACTTTGAGTTTACAAAATCCTCTGCGTAGGCTTCATCTTAAGCTTGTTTTGGTAATAATAATTTAGTTAATCCATGAGTTAATCCTCTTAGATTTTAAAGGTCTGTATTACAAGATTTAAACTCGTCACTGCACCTAAAATGATTTTTTAAAAAAAGACATTTTGCCGCTCTTAAATCATTTGATCATTTTATTATTGTTATGCTCATAATTTTAAATTTGTAGAAAATATGCATTAAAATAAAAAAGTATGCAATATATCAGTATTTTCACTAGTGATCTCAGACTTGCAATGCACTGTATCTGACAGCTCTTAACTCTACGCGGCGTCTTCACGAGCTCAGAGCTACAGTTCCTGTAAAAAGTCATAACTGTAAATAAATTATGAAATTTCAAATCTAAAAAAGACCTTATCCACTTTAATAATTTGAAGGCTGTCTAGTCCACATCTTCATTTATTTATTTATTATTCATTATTTATTGTTTTTCCTCAAACAGTCAGGATGCACAGTTCCAAATGATTTAAATTTAATGATGCATCAACCGAACCTCATCGAATGCAATGCTGGAGCGTTTTGCACCTGTACCGCTGTTTTTACACAATCACACTAATGAGGTGGAATTCTCATCTCATGACGCTTATTAAAAAATGTTCCTGTGTGATAGCAGTCCATGTTTCAGTCACACCACTGTTTTCTCAGTGGGGAATCATGAGCAACTCTGTAGGAAATCAAATTGACTTTGGCATGAAGTGTCTGAGAATGTTCATGTCAGAGCTGAGCAAACTCACACTGCCTTGAGCAAATGTTCAGACTTTTTAGCATTATGATGAGAGAGCAGCTTTTCTCAAAGGCCTTGAGGATCATGGGTAGTTCGGTTTGTTTCAATGCAGTAACAACTATTTCAAGATGTGCATCGACTGTCTCTGTGCAAAAAATACATTGTTTAATGATCTATTCCAATTCATAACTATAGGCCGACCGATAATGGATTTTCAGTGACCAATGCTGATACCGATAATAACTAGAGAGCGATAGATGCATACAGCTACTTCACAATTTATGTTTACAAATATATTTAGTAAATTGCGTAAAACTTCTTTAAATGTTTTTTCTGTGTATAGGTGAAATTATGAATGCCTTAATAGAGCGGTTCAAATATAATGTCAGTTTAAAGGTGAAAACCCAGAAAAATATTAGGAATTTCCAATCAGTTTTTATAATGGCAATTTTTGTATTCTGAGTAAAATAAGATGTGTGGTTAAAATTGCTTGAAGAAACTTTTCATGTTTTGTTCTACAACATAAATTATACAGTCACACATCAAACAAGAAGTATGTTGCTAACAGGTTGCAAAATAAGGACACTTGGGGTAAAAGGCCACGCACTTGGGGTAAAAGGCCCACACACTTGGGGTAAAAGGCCCACACAATTGGGGTAAAAGTCCCACACAATTGGGGTAAAAGTCTCACACACTTGGGGTAAAAGGCCCACACACTTGGGGTAAAAGGCCATGCACTTAGGGTAAAAGGCCCACACAATTGGGGTAAAAGGCCCACACAATTGGGGTAAAAGTCTCACACAATTGGGGTAAAAGTCTCACACATTGGGGTAAAAGGCCCACAAACTTGGGGTAAAAGGCCCACACAATTGGGGTAAAAGTCTCACACACTTGGGGTAAAAGTCTCACACAATTGGGGTAAAAGTCTCACACAATTGAGGTAAAAGTCTCACACACTTGGGGTAAAAGGCCCACACATTGGGGTAAAAGGCCCACAAACTTGGGGTAAAAGGCCACACACTTGGGGTAAAAGGCACACACACCTGGGATAACATGCCCACACACATGGGGTAAAAGGCACACACACTTGGGGTAAAAGGCTCACACACTTGGGGCAAAAGGCACATACACTTGGGGTAAAAGGTCACACACTTGGGGTAAATGGCCAACACACTTGGGGTAAAAGTCCCACACACTTGGGATAAAAGACCCACACACTTGGGGTAAAAGGCACACACACTTGGGGTAAAAGGCCACACACTTGGGGTAAATGGCCAACACACTTGGGATAAAAGTCCCACACACTTGGGATAAAAGTCCCACACACTTGGGATAAAAAGGCACACACACTTGGGGTAAAAGGTCACACACTTGGGGTAAATGGCCAACACACTTGGTGTAAAAGACCTACACACTTGGGGTAAAAGGCCACACACTTGGGGTAAAAGGCCACACACTTGCGGCAAAAGGAAACACACTTGGGGTAAAAGGCCACCTTTAAAAATCTTTATATTTATAAAAAAAAGAAAGAAAAGAAAACACCAACAAATAAACAGCAAATGAATAGCCTAATAATTTTTTGTTGTAATAAATGCTAATGTCTGAAGAAAAAAGTATGAACACACTGAATGTCCCAGAACGAGGGCTGGACTGGTAATCTGGCATACTGGGCATTTTCCCAGTGGGAAAATTCAACCATGTTAGGGCTCGTAGCATAATGCTACATTTCCACTGGCGAGGAAGAAATCAGCTCAAGGCCGCTCACTACACCAGGGAACAGATTGCTCCGTGCCGCTGTCAATCCCACAAGGCACCTCGCAAGCGTGGCGGTCGGCTTCCATAGGAATTAATTGAAAATGCTCGCTCAGCTTCGCTCACAACAGTGGAAACATCTTTTCGGATGTGTTCGAACGGCAGCAAAACACCGCCTACTTTCTTGTCACTCAGCCACTGCTCTAAAACAAGAATTACGCACTTCTATAAGAGAACACAAACAATCTGCTAAGAAATCGTTCTTCAAAACATCTCCTTTTGTGTTCAGTGGAAGTGAACAATTCCTTTCATGGATTATAAGACCTTCAGAATTGTCAATGGAAATATCTGAAGTCACACAGTTAGGGAAAGGTCACAAGAACACGATAAGCAAAGCCTTGGTTTGGCTGTCTGTCTCTATCTTTTGTGGCTCTGATTTCTTGAGTGAATGGATGCATGGGCTCTAGCCGCTCAGGAGGTCCACTGGTTCAGGCTTCTGGCTGGCATCTTTCTGGGCCATGGGCTTCTTATCATGAGTGTCCAGCTTTATTTTCAGTGCCTACATTCATTTTCAGATTCTGCTGGTGTTCTCCAAAAAACATTTGTAGAAGCAAAGACCAATGCAGGAAAAAACCAAAATACTAGCTATTGTTCAGTAGTGCTCTATGGAGGGTTTTATGATTTAGTCTTTGTGTGTAAAGGTAAAGCGAAATCACACTGCATACATTGATTTTCACATAAATTATTGATAGATAAAGAACTTGTTATATTTAAAGAACATTGCAATTAAAGAACAGTTCTTTAAACAGTGAATTGATTTATTAATAATAAGAATAAGAAATATAGCTGCAAGCAGCAAATACGGGGCCAAACATAACAGCTGCCGATATGTTGCAAGACAAATGTATAAGGACATGGCATCCCCAGTGTTTTATTTATTTATTTACAAAAAGTGGTTTAAAAAACGTAATTATAACATAACACCTTTGCTTATCCCTGTTAAGCAATAGGTGGCACTGTCACCAAACTGATTTGGCTCGGCATGGTTACAATGACGCTCATTAGGTTTCATGCGAGTACCCCAAAGCATTCTTTATTTACTCAAACTCACGTTACTCCAAACCCAATATGAATTTACCTTTGTGTAAAAATATAATTTTTAGGAATATATTAATGCAGCTCTTTTCCATAAAACAAAAGTTCATGGTGACTACATCTAAAAATAATAATAATAATAATAATAATAATAATAATAACAAAAGCATCATAAAAGTAGTTCATACAATGTGTGCGCTATATTTCAAGTATTCTGAAGTCACACGATAGCTTTTGTTCAAATGTATGTCAATTTTATTTGTATAGCGCTTTTCACAACACACATCGTTTCAAAGCAGCTTTTAGTCATTGTGTGTCATTATTCACTGATTATCTTCCCATCTGCTGAAGAGCACATCTAGCGTCACATTCACATTTCAATTTAGAAATTAAACAAAATGCTTTTGGTCACTGCATAAACCAGTGGTCCATTACAGTGACACACTATTTTTGAATCAGGACACAAAAGTGGGGCTAGACATGAGCTTCGGATGAGGGGAAGATTATCGCTAAATAACAACTTAAAATTCTGTCTGCTCCTCAGACAAAGTGGGATGGAGGGATTCGCATACCAGTAAACAAAAAAATCAAACCATACATAGTTTGTGGCCACAACATATTGGATCACTGAAGTTTAGGAACAAAATTTCACAGTGATTCTGGTTCATTTTGAAGTTTATTTAGTCATTTCATCTCTACATATCTCCCTTGAACAGGGGGTGCTGAAAACATCCAACAAGGAAAAGCCTGTTTAACAAAATATCTTTATAAGCAACACAACAACCGGTAAACACAGAGGGGAGAAAATCCCTGCCTGCAGCCTCAAACTTTTCTGGTTCCTCTGGCTCGGCAGATTAAATAAAAAAGCCTTCCCTGTATAGGTGCAATGCGGGTGTAGGGGAGATACAGAATCTTGCTTGTGTGGCTCAGGGGAGCCAGTTGTACCCAGAGAACTCTGCGGGCCAGGGAACAGACAGTACTTTGTGCTGTGCGATGACTCGCTGGGCCTGCCAATCAGACGGAAAAGCAACACTCCAGTGCTAATGGGCAACCACAGACTCAGATTCCTATGCTGCACAGCCAGAGGTAGCTATCTTCCCTCCTCTCCACCTGGGCTTTCATCCACCTTGGCATTCATCAGTAGTGTGGAGGGTCTGGTGCCGCAGCTGCACAATTTGTTTGCGCTTTGAAACCATGTATGGGGGGAAATTATATTTCCAGAAGAATGCAACAGAATTTTCTAGCCTTTGTATATATGCTGTTATCTGCTATATGCTGGGGGTATATGGTATCAATCCCTGCCTCTTAGAACAACAGGGTATATAGTGAATGCATATTCAATATTCAGTAATCATTTTAATATAATATGTAAAGGATAATGTACTGTCGCCTGATCATGGTTGAAAAATAAACCCAGACACAAAACTGAGGTTTATTTTGCAATATTGACATTACTATTTAGATGATTATATATCTACTTGCTAAACAATTAAACAAATGTGCTTTAAATATAAATTTGAGTGTAAATTATTATATTATGTGAGAAGAAAGTGTGACATGAAACAAGCACTGCCATGTATGAAATTTCTAGTCAATTATGCAATTTTAGCGCTCATTATAAAATCAAATAAAAAAATCACTAGAATACAGAGCCACAACCACAAAGTATATTTTTGCTTTTATAAATGGCGACAAAATCAAAATGATAAAAAACACCAATGTTTAAAAAAAGTGAATTGATTTATTAAGAATAAGAATAAGAAATACACTCACCTAAAGGATTATTAGGAACACATACTAATACTGTGTTTGACCCCCTTTCACCTTCAGAACTGCCTTAATTCTACGTGGCATTGATTCAACAAGGTGCTGAAAGCATTCTTTAGAAATGTTGGCCCATATTGATAGGATAGCATCTTGCAGTTGATGGAGATTTGTGGGATGCACATCCAGGGCACGAAGCTCCCGTTCCACCACATCCCAAAGATGCTCTATTGGGTTGAGATCTGGTGACTGTGGGGGCCATTTTAGTACAGTGAACTTCATTGTCATGTTCAAGAAACCAATTTGAAATGATTCGAGCTTTGTGACATGGTGCATTATCCTGCTGGAAGTAGCCATCAGAGGATGGGTACATGGTGGCCATAAAGGGATGGACATGGTCAGAAACAATGCTCAGGTAGACCGTGGCATTTAAACGATGCCCAATTGGCACTAAGGGGCCTAAAGTGTGCCAAGAAAACATCCCCCACACCATTACACCACCACCACCAGCCTGCACAGTGGTAACAAGGCATGATGGATCCATGTTCTCATTCTGTTTACGCCAAATTCTGACTCTACCATCTGAATGTCTCAACAGAAATCACTGAGACTCATCAGACCAGGCAACATTTTTCCAGTCTTCAACTGTCCAATTTTGGTGAGCTCTTGCAAATTGTAGACTCTTTTTCCTATTTGTAGTGGAGATGAGTGGTACCCGGTGGGGTCTTCTGCTGGTGTAGCCCATCCGCCTCAAGGTTGTGCGTGTTGTGGCTTCACAAATGCTTTGCTGCATACCTCGGTTGTAACGAGTGGTTATTTCAGGCAAAGTTGCTCTTCTATCAGCTTGAATCAGTCGGCCCATTCTCCTCTGACCTCTAGCATCAACAAGGCATTTTCGCCCACAGGACTGCCGCATACTGGATGTTTTTCCCTTTTCACACCATTCTTTGTAAACCCTAGAAATGGTTGTGCGTGAAAATCCCAGTAACTGAGCAGATTGTGAAATACTCAGACCGGCCCGTCTGGCACCAACAACCATGCCACGCTCAAAATTGCTTAAATCACCTTTCTTTCCCATTCTGACATTCAGTTTGGAGTTCAGGAGATTGTCTTGACCAGGACCACACCCCTAAATGCATTGAAGCAACTGCCATGTGATTGGTTGATTAGATAATTGCATTAATGAGAAATTGAACAGGTGTTCCTAATAATCCTTTAGGTGAGTGTATAGCTGCAAGCAGCAAATACGGGGCCAAACATAACAGCTGCAGATATGTTGCAAGACAAATGTATAAGGACATGGCATCCCCAGTGTTTTATTTATTTATTTACAAAAAGTGGTTTAAAAAACGTAATTATAACATAAAACCATTGCTTATCCCTTTTAAGCAATAGGTGGCACTGCCACCAACTGATTTGGCTTTGTCAAGGCATGGTTACAATGGCGCTCATTAGGTTTCATGTGAGTACCCCAAAGCGTTTCTGAAATATTGTCTCAGATGCTTTTTGATGTCTTGCTGTCAAATTTGTAAATGAGTTGCATGAGATCGGCTTTTGATAACTTTCTGTCAGCATAGTCTGAAGATGATCTGAGACAAATTTGGTTAAAAAGTAAGTTTCTAAATTAATTTAAAAATAACGGACAGGAACTATTGGCATAAAATTGATATCACTTTACTCGGCATGACCCAAGGTATGTAAAGAGACCAGTCTCAGGACAATAGGCAATCGCATTTCTTGAGCACAAGGTAGCGCTGTCCCCAAAATGTTTGAGTTGCTTCGGGGCATCTTTCGAAAACTACACTGCAAAGTGTTTTAAATGTTCAAAAAGCCATAACTTTTTGTCAACTGTGTCAGAAGATGATCTAAGCCAAATTAATTTGAAAATGTTCGGGAAAATGGCGGAATGTGGCGGAAAATGACAATGCATTCGACTCGACAAGAACCAAGGAAAAATCATCTTGTTTCTTGGCCATTCGGTTTAAATGTTATTTGCATAAGCATAAGTACAACTTTGTTGCTTTTGTCCCTTGTACTAAACATTAGTTTTTAGGTATGGGCGGGTCTTACTGTTGTTTTTTAAAAAGACTTTTCCGCCATCGTTCCGTCACTAACCGATCTCCTTCGTGCAGATAGAAAATTGGTGTCTGTCATATTAATATGCAGAGGCAGTACATATCCCTGACAAGCCCCTAATTTACATTACGCCCCAAGTTTGGGACTAATATAAGAAGCTGTCAAAAGTAAAAAAAAAAAAGGGTCACAATCAAGGGTTTGAAATAAAAAGAAATACAAATAAATAGAAAACTAGATGTGTACATTTTCTGAAGAAAATCTGAGTGGTGCTTGCCATAACAAATTGATCATCATCACAATGTCCCACCAAGTGCATCAGTACACTGTTGTAAGTCAAAAGATCCCACCTTTCGGTGTTCTGGTACCGGGTTGCCTTTGGGTGTTCCTCGACGGTTTCTAGAGTGTTCCACCTGATTGCTAGGAAGTTACCATGGTGATATTAAAAAAGCCATCTGCCAGCCCAAGACAAAACTGCCCACCCACCATCTCTCCAGGATGTTCTGGTGCCAAGATATGGATGTTGCTATACGGTTGCTAGGGTGTTCCTTCTGGTTGCTAGGCAGTTACCAAAGTGATAATAAAAAAGCCATTTGTCAGCCCGATACAAAATAGCCCATCCCCATGTCTCTACGATATTCTGGTCCGAAGAAATGGGTGATGCTATACGGTTGTTAGGGTGCACTGGATAGTTGCTATGGTTACCAGGGAGATTCTTAATGGCTGCTTACTAGCCTGAGTGAAACGAGCCAATTCCCATGTCTCTTTTACATTCTTATCCCACTGATCCCTTGTCAATGAGATAATTCTCCCACCAAACATCATACACCAGATCACTTATAGAAGTCATAGCAACTATCTCCTCAGTAAGCTGGACGATTTGACACATCATTCATGGGTGTATGACAAACATTCCGGAATGAGTTAGATGCTGAAATTTGCAGGGAAGAAGAAGAATTGGTTAGGGGTTTAGGGATTTTGAAAAAATAAGGCTGGGCATAGAAATGCATCAATTCTTTTTCTGTAAATGTAAGTTCTGTTATCTGTTTTGTGTGCAGTTGTGTTCTGTTGTCACTGTTTTTAGATAAACAAAATTAGTTTTCTCTTGAACGCCCCAATGTCGTGAGGGGTGCATGAACTTTTGCTCTCGTGTCCTATCATGAACACACACAGGAGATCAACGGTCAGTGAACATTTACACTAAATAACACATTATATTTCAGTTTCTCATCAAATCTTATCGTATACTTTCATAACAATCATGAGTCTCATGAATAATTAATTAGACTTCTGAATGATACTTTTGTGTTCTTTTGAAGCTTGAAGAGGTGTCACCATAAACTGCCATTGTATGACATCACTGAGCACAACATAGAACAACACAGGGGTGAGTAAATAATGACTTTGCCTTTAAGCGAGCACCACTGACTTACAGATAAAATATTAAATAAATGTTAAATAAATATATTTTAAGTGTAATATGAAGTAGAAATTGGTTCAGGCTCAACATGTGCAGTTGTTGGAAGTCATAACAACTCAAAGTAGTTCTTGATATCAGTGTAACTACCCACTCGGGTGAGGCGCTGTCAAAAGACGATTGTCACAAAAAAATTTTGGCATTATGGAACCACATGTTTTTTTATTTCGCAATTTCATACGTTAAACATCACATTAGCCGCTAAAATGCGAGTGAAACACTGGAGACCGGAAAATGCAAACAGGCTTCCGTTAAGAGTCCAATATGTGGTGAGAAAAAATTATCTCTGACTAATCTGAAATTCTCACATGGTCTGGGCAAAATGATCGATATCCTGGAGGCTCCAAGACTCACACAAGAGAGAGACAGAGAGAGAGAGAGAGGGCAAGAGAGAGGGGGGGGGGGGCGAGAGAGGGGGGGGGTGAGAGAGGGAGAGAGGAAGAGAGAGAGAGAGACGAGAGAGAGAGAGAGAGAGAGAGGGCAAGAGGGGGGGCGAGAGAGAGGGGGGGTGAGAGAGGGAGAGACGGAGAGAGAGAGAGAGAGAGGGCAAGAGAGAATATTTACCTTCTCTAAACCCTGCCTTTCCACTTGGAAAGAAATTATTTAACAAATGAACACCAGTTTTTAAGTTCAGACCAGAATGCCAAAATGCCACAAAAAAAAATGACATAGATGTTTCCATTAACATCTACAGTGTGTTAACTATATCGACCAGGCCTTATGAGAAGCATTTAAAAAAAATACTGTATATTGACATATTCAGTGTAGAATGGTGTTTCTTGAATTTAAGGCACTTTAAGCACTGCTGTGATTTTTAATGTGACCTTAATATAACTTAATATAAATTCTGTTCATTTGAATACAAATCCACAGCTGTGACATGAGAGTGCCTGAAGTCGAAGAAACACCAGCAGATATGTCATTAAAGAAAAGAAGTTGCATGCACACGTCCTCTGTACTTCAGGTGCTCCATTTACTGTCCTGCTGACATTTCCAAAAGCGCATGTGTCCTACGTGTTAAGTGCTCATGTGGTACAGAGCAAAATTGCCCTTACAGTTTACACCTTGTGATTGCACCAGCTTAAGTGTTCTGTGGACAAGAGCAGCACTTCAGAAAGCCTTCTGCTGAAAGTCAGTTCTCCCCTGTGCCAGATTAACAACATGTGATACTTGAGAAGCTGAAGAAGAACTGATGATCCACTCGCCCTCCAACCAGTATCACCCTGGGCAGGTTTGTCACTGGTCATGTGTGTCACACCAGTAATTGACCCTCACTATTTGACATACAGGAACTAAACGAGAGAGATCGGGGAGGGGGCATTGTAATGTATCTCTACTATAACTGGTTTAGCTACATGAAATGTATTAATATTAGCATAAACTTCCTAGGCCCAACAATATTTAAAATGATTAACATGGCAAGTGCTGAAAAATGTAAAAATGACTGTGGTTCTATCAATGGCTTCATGCTCTTGGCCATATTTCTCCACAGTGTTCGTGAACCCGTATTTTCGTCAACCTGGTCTCATAAAATCGCGTTACTATACCAAAATTTTGCACACACTGATTTTTAAGTGGCTCGTTGGATGTTTCGCAGAAGTTTCCTGGTGAAACGAACACTAGAGGCGCTACAACAACAATTACTTTTATTCACTTTCTCTCAAATCACGGGTAAAACGGCAGATTATCAGTTCATAAACACTTAATTTTTGATCTATACCTCACATTATGCTATTTTATAACCAATTGTAACACAGTTAAAAGATGGGCAAGGAGGAGGCGAGAACCGGCTTGTCAATATAAATGATAATTTAATTAAACTCAAACCAAACATAAACACACACACATGACGGACATGCCCGTAATTGTCTCTCTCTCGAACCATCGTCACCGGCCGCCTTTATCCCTCGCGCGCCTCATCAGGCCGATTGGGGACTGGGCGCGCAATATTCCGCCCCGGCCCCGCCCCCCCTCCGCTCCACACTCCTCCCGGCGTTATCGCAAGCCAGGGTGCCACCTATCCCTGGGGCGGGGTGTATCTTGCGTCCCGTGTGGTCATCCCCGCCTTCCTCGCCCTGGGAGGAGACAGGAGGGGAAGACGACAACAAAGAAAACAAAATAGATGAGGGAAAAGGCCAACACGGTGCGAAAGAGAGAGAGAGGAGAGAGAGAAAAAGCTCACTCACCGGTTCTCGGATGTACCGTCGCGTGGTCCTCGAACACTCCTCCACACTCAGGCGGACGACAGCCGCTCCAACCCCGGGTGAACCGGAGTCAAACCTCCGACCCCCAGCGGGCAGAACACCCCTCCGCTTTTCTGGCAGCAAATGGGGACACTCCTCCGCCCCTGGCAGCGGCCCTACCGCTCCGGGCGGTCGGGGAGTTTCTTCCCTCCTCCCCTCGCGGACGGCGGTGTTCCTCGACCCCTCCGCATCTCTGGGGACAGCAGGGCACTCCTCCGCCCCCGGCAGCGGCTCCCTCGCTCCAGGCGGTCAGGGTATCCAGTCCCCACTTGCCCTGTGGACGGCGGCCGTTCTCCGCATCTGGGCGGTCGGGCTACTCCGTCACCCGGCAGATGGCAGCGGCCCTCCCCTGGGTGGACGGCAGTGTCGAGGACTCTGCAACGGGCATCCCTCCTCCTTCCCGGGCTTTCAGCACCAATGTAACACAGTTAAATGATGGGCAAGGAGGAGGCGAGAAACGGCTTGTCAATATAAATGATAATTTAATTAAATTCAAACCAAAAGCACAAACACAAACACACATGACGGACATGCCTCTAATTTTCTCTCTCTTGAACCATCGTCACCGGCCACCTTTATCCCTCGCGCGCCTCATCAGGCCGATTGGGGACCGGGCGCGTGATATTCTGACCTGGCCCCGCCCCCCTCCGCTCCACACCAATGTTGGGTATGTTGCAAAAAAAGTAATCCACTACAAATTACTAACTACTTTGCTAAAATTATAATCAGATTATTTTAATGATTACTTCATTGAAAAAGAAATCACATCGCTAATTACTTTACACTTCAGCTACTTTCTAAAACACGTGTCACGTTTGTTTTTCCACTCAACGTATTCAAAATAGTCAATTTTCTTCTTGTTCATAGTCGCACACACTTCAGCTGTCACAGAAATGCAAACAGACGTACATATACACATAGGAATTCACATTTGACCTGTATTACACATAAAATGTATTTGTAACCCAAGTAATGTACTTAAAAGTAATAACTTTCATAGAAGTCAGTAACTGTATTCTGATTAAAATAATTTAAAATGTAACATGTTACACTGCTTTTTGTGTATAAAAGTAATTAAATTACAGTAACTAATTACTTTGTAGTCCGATTACACTCAACACTGCTTATGACATCTAAATACTTGTATTATAGTGCATTACTCATTTTAACGTTTGCATTACATAATCAACTACATTTACAAGCTTGTTCGAGTGTGATTAAATTGCGCGGCTCGACTGATCGAGTGAAGGAGCGGGATACGAGTCCTGAAGAGCACACGAGTCCACACGTGAACCCAAAGTGTCATAGAAGCACCACAAATGACATTAATTGTGTTTTTCATCTCACGTTTGCTTTTTATGACACTATCGGTTTGGTGTAGGGTAGGGTGGTCGGTTTGGGATGATGTTGGCATATCACATAACCTGTTCATGTTGACATCTTGTAAATTGATACATTTTAACATTTGCACTAGGGCTGTCAATTTAACGCGTTAATTCGGTGAGATTAATTATACAAAAAATAACGCGTTAAACAAATGAACATGCTTAATCATGTACCCGAAACTCATTCAAGCTTGTAGTAACACCTTTTTCCTCTAGGGGGCAAACACAGATCCGAAGGCAAGTATCTCAAGACGTGTTTTTTAAGTTTCAAAGTTAAACTTGACACAGTGACATATATGACGCAACGCAACCGAGACGGTCCAATAGCATCCATCAGAAGCGGGTGTATTTGACACGTCCTTAGACAAGCCCATATAATAAATCGAATAAATCATGACAGGCTTATGTTCAATAATATGGAAATAAACAAAATATTGCATTCCAAAGCCACTTTTTGTATTGACTTTTTTAATGCTTTCATTAATGTGCAAAAATAATGTAATGCATTTTAATTATCTATCTATCTATCTATCTATCTATCTATCTATCTATCTATCTATCTATCTATATATATATATATATATATATTATTTATAATTATGTAAATATAACTATAATTATTTAATCATTATATATTGAATTATTGTTATTTGAGGGGATTTCTCAGCAAATATTTATTTGTGCAATTAATTGCGATAAATTGTATTAATTAATCGGCATACCATGTGTAAAGGGATTAATGGAAAGGAGGAGGCGAGAACCGGCTTGAGAATATAAATAATATTTTAATAAAAAAACGTAAACAAAAAGAACATAGCTTGGTCCTCGGCCACTCCTCCACCCTCTAATGGACGACAGCCGCACCTCCCCGGACGGATCGGAGGCAGACCTTCGGCCCCTGGCAGATGGAACTCCCCGCCGCATTTTTGGTGGACGGTAGGGGTCTCCCCCGCCCCTGGCAGCGGTAACCGCTCCAGGCGGTTGGTTGGGATACCTCCTGCTTCCCGGATTTTGGCACTAGTGTAAAGGGGTTAATGGAAAGGAAGAGGCGGGAACCGGCTTGACAATATAAATAATAATTGAATGAAGAACTGAACCAAAAGACAAACACACACAGGTGTCGGACAGCTGTCCGTAAATCTCTCTCTGTCCCACTGCCGTCTCCAGTCGGCCTTATCCCTCTCTGAGCCTTGATTAGCCTGATTAGGGGCCGTGTGTGTGGAATCATGACCCGGCACTGCCCTCCACCCTGCCACACCATGTAATTCATTTGTTTAAAAATTGTAATTGATTGACAGCCCTAATTTGCACATAACCCCTAAAATAATATTGAGCGTTCATGGCAAATTTACCACTCATTATTTTCACACGCAAATGAGCTCGTTATTCAGAAGTTTGCAGCCCTTCGCCGGCATTGGTGAACCTCCAGTAAACCTTTGGCAACATTTTGCCAGCAAGTTTGCCACAAAGCTCATTTGCCCGTGAAATTAATCAGTGGCGAATCTGCAGCAAATTTGCATTAAATCACAATTTTTGTAAGGGACTTGTTCGAATGAGGTCAAATTGCACAGTAGCTCAAAAGAGAGATAGCTAGTTTGGCTAGCTTCTACCAAGTGACATGAATTTGTGCTAAACTACAGTAAAATATTGTTTTATTTGATGCACGGCCTTTTACAGCAAAAGATACGTTAAGCGTTTTCTCCTCCATTTGAAATGTTCATAAGCCTGTTTATTTAGCTAATAATGTTCATGTGATTAGCATGTACCTGGTTAGCAGGCTAGCATGTAGCATGTGGTAAGTTTTTCGTTTTACTGATTAATTCAGACCTGCAACCCACCAGTTGACAACGACTGTACTAGACATGACATAGGCAACCTTCGACTACAGCACGTTTGATTGCATGAGAAAAGCACTGCAGTCTCTGAACAGTTTTGCAATATAGTACTTCCACTGTGGTCGTGTCAGCTCTTTTTTGCACCTATTTTTTGGTTTGCTAATTTATGAAAGCTATGATGTGGTACTCAGGTTTAATGCATTTTAATCTCATGGTTCGCTGACCACTGCCATCTGAGCACGCTGCTGTGATTCGTCCTGCTGTTTGAAGGTTTATCCACAGTTCTTCGTGCCCTGCGGCGAGAGAGAGCTGCGGTCCACAGTCCCTGCCAGTCCATTAACCTAAAGCATCGTGACTCCTGCTGAAATCATGTTCACTTTAATCACTTTTTTGAGGACTTTGAGGAACTAAGAAGCTGCTACCACCAACGTAATAATATTATGCTCTAGATATTCAGTCAAGCATGTTTATGACTTCCTTTTTATCAATGTATGATGTTAAAGCAACTCACCTATAAATGAAAACATCTACTTTAGTAAGAGCCCTTCAAGGAATATTCCTAGTTAAGCTCAGTCGACAGCATTGTGGCATAATGTTGATTACCACAAAAATGTATTTCTACTCGTCTTTCCTTTAAAAAAACAAAGCAAAAATGTGTGTTCCAGTGAGACACTTACAATGGAAGTCAATGGGGCCAATCCGTAAACATTAACATTTTAAAAAGTTATAAAAAGTTTTAAAATTATAGCCACGAGACATAATCAATATGTGTGTTAACATGATGTGATAAAATCACTGACAAACCATTTCTGCATAAAGTTATATACAATTTTACAACTTGGTTGCCATGACGATGTATCACTGAACAGCAAACCGCCACAAAAATAATGATTTAAACAACGTAATAGCTCAAATAATTCAAACATTTTAACATGAGTGCTTTTATAAGATTATAAACGTTACATTTCTGCCTTTAAACCCTCCAAAAATTGGCCCCCATTGACTTCCACTATAAGTGTATAAATGTAACCTCGATTTCTGCTTCTTTTTTTTTTTTTTTTAAGGAGGGACAAGTAAAAATTTATTTTTGTAGTAATCAACATTATGCCACAAATGCTTTTAAATGATCTTCACTTGTACCGAACCCGGAATATTCCTTTAAAGACCACATGACCTCATAAAAAATTGCATTTTGTGTATACTTATGGTATGTGCTTCTTAAGGTTCACAAAGTGTACTTCAACCAAATAGAAATAATGAAAATTGACAGTCTTTTTCTTACGGGCAGAATTAACCAAAGATATTGTTGACTCGTCTTGCACTCAGAAATGCACTAAGACATTTTGTCCTGTAAAATACGAGTTCATCATTATACAAAGTTGTTTTTAACCACGTGTGACCCTGCGTCCACTTGCGTGGACATTGTATTTTGGCTTTGCTATATGCAAAGCATAATTGAAATGAATAAAAACCATCTGAATACTGTTCACAAGACTCTAGACGGTCATTTAAGTGTTAAACTTCTGCTGCACCGAGTCACGTGAAACAACAGCATGCCGTCGATTTCCTTGATGCGGTCCGAAGGACGCAGTGCCAATAAATGTGCCTCTGGTAAGAAATCTCTTAAAGTTTTTTCATTGAAATCTGTTTGGTTGTAAAGAGGAGAGTTTCTAGTTTCATTTGATATGCTGCTTTAAAAAAACACATACATTTTTTGCGTGTCAGTGCGCTGATAAACATGACGTCCACATATGTGGATTTTGGGACAGTATTCCCTCAAAAGTTGATTTTAGTTATTTTAAAAAACTTTCAACTCTTAACACATCTGTGGGTCATTTCACCTCATTTTAATATACATTTTGTTATATTTTATATTGTTATCACTGTACAATATGGGTTCTATTCATTAACATTATTAAATTCATTATAATATTCACTGTTATTATCAGATTCAGAATTACTGGGTTCATCCAAAAGCTGGAAAATGTGTCTTTCAGAGGCTTTATATGGAGTTATGATGAAAATAAGGTGCATTTCAAACTGTTCTGAGATCAGTGCAGACAGACAGCACACTGGAGGTTAAGTCATGCACTAAATAGGGAGCAAGGGAGCATCCTATAACTCTCCTATAACTGTTCTGAGACCAGTGCAGACAGACAGCACACTGGAGGTGAAGTCATGCACTAAATAGGGAGCAAGGGAGCATCCTATAGCTCTCCTATAACTGTTCTGAGACCAGTGCAGACAGACAGCACACTGGAGGTTAAGTCGTTCACTAAATAGGGAGCAAGGGAGCATCCTATAGCTCTCCTATAACTGTTCTGAGACCAGTGCAGACAGACAGCACACTGGAGGTTAAGTCGTTCACTAAATAGGGAGCAAGGGAGCATCTTATAGCTCTCCTATAACTGTTCTGAGACCAGTGCAGACAGACAGCACACTGGAGGTGAAGTCATGCACTAAATAGGGAGCAAGGGAGCATCCTATAGCTCTCTAGTTAAGTGCGTTCACTCCTAAAATCGGATCAAAAGTTCAGTTTCAGGCTGCAGATGATGTTTGGATCACTCAACATGTTTGACACACATGGGACGATGATCATCAGTACATAGATTCACCATTTATAATGGATCATTTTATTTGAACATGGTTGACCGTGATTGGATGATGCTGGACGTTACTTAGAATCTGAATTAATTATGCTAATTTCTGATGTAATGTCTGTAACGTCTCATAGACATGAATAATCAACACTCCTGCAAACATAATCAACAATTTGATTAAATAAATCTGGCTTTCTATAGCTTGGTGTTATTTAAAATTTCACAGCATAGTCCCGCTGTCCACATATGAGGACAAGAATTATTAGGAAAACAATTTTTTTTATTAGATGTAACTAGTTAAAAATCAAAAAGAGAAATGGAAAATGCACACAGCAGTCACAATTGGGATTTTACAAAGTTTGGCTCAGTGGTTAAAAATGTCACCTCACGGCAAGAAGGTCCTGGGTTCGAGTCCTGCCTTTCTGTGTGGAGTTTGCATGTTCTTCCCGTGTTTGAATGGGTTTCCTTCACAAGTCCAAAAACATGCAGGTTAAGTGAATTGGATAATCTATTGGTGCTTTTCCACAGCACGGTACAACTCGACTCGACTCTGCTCGCTTTTTGGGGTTTTCCACTGTGGATAGTACCTGGTACCTTGTTTAGTACCACTTTGGTCGAGGTTCCAAGTGAGTCGAGCCGATACTAAATGTGACGTCAAAATCCTGCTGATCACTGATTGGCCAGAGAGAATCGTCACTACCGGTGTCACTGGATTTGCGACACGGGACATCAACCCGCTAGTTTTAAAGTTAGCAACAGTGATAACAGTATCATTTGTTCACGTGACTTTTGACTTGTAAAAAGAAACGACTGTGCGCATAACCATGCGGTGGTCAATAAATGAGGTGCAGACGGTCCACTCATTAGCGAAGAACGAAACGAAAAAGTCTATCAGGAAGTGTCTCAGATGTTGGCCGCACACGGCTACCACCGGACCGACCAACAGTGAAGGGAAAAGTTACAAAAAAACGTAAAAGTTACTACAGAACGATCAAGGAAAAGTGGAAGTGGTTTGCCGAAATGGACGCTATCTAGACCAGCGAGCAATGGGAGGGAGAGTGCCCTGAACTCGGTCACAGTGTTGTTGGAGTCCATGATAGAGGATGGGACTTTTTGTTATATTAACTCTATATTCTGCTTGAAAGCTTCACTTTATTTAGTTGATCAGCTACTGGAAGCTTCTGAAACAACCAGACCAATTTAACTGTTACACTTGTGTAAAATCACCATGCAACAACTGCTTCATGCAGCACAATGAGCTAACAGCTAACAGCTAGCGCTCGTGTTATAGTTATTGATTTGTGTCACGTCTAAGATGATGTCACGGCAGTAGAGGCGGCGCAACTATGCCGATCAGCTTATAATCCCGCCCACATTGAGGCGGCAATAAACTGCAGTGGAAATGCAAGCTCAGAAAAGTAAAGCGAGTCGAGATGATCCGTAACGTGCAGCGGAAAAGTGCCATAAATTGCCCCATAGGTGTGAGTGAGAGTCCCCCAGCCACTGGCAGTTGTTTCAGAAAGGGCATCTGGCGTAAAACCTGTGCCAACACAAATATGTGGATCATGGATGGTCTGCTGTAGAGCCCCCTAATGGGAGCAGCTGAAAGAAGAAGTGGAATCAAAATGCGTTTTCATTTGAAACTAGAACAGCGTTTTCCTCAACCAAAATTGGAGGTTTCAAACTTCAACGGATCAGTGTGGACGTGGATGTGTTGTTTGAGACTTTCTAAATCATGTCTCCTTTTGTGTTGGATGGAAGAGAGAACGTCAAACGGGTTGAGAAAATAATGGCAGAATTAAATTCTTCGGTCAACTATCCCTTAAAAGAAAGTGGAAGGAGAAAAGCCTTCACTCAGTTTGAGCATCTCAACTTAGAAATAAAGAGGGCTCAGACATAAAAGAGCAGCTGTCGTGTCCTGACAAAGTATATCAAGGAAAGTAAATGTGTTTTTAAATCCACAACAACAACCGAGAGCGCAACGGCTGTGAAGTGTAAACCCTGAGGACAGGATTTGTACTTAAGGCTTAAACCTATCTCATTATCTTTCACTCCACACACATCAGATACGAGCAGCCAATTGTCACGGGCAGATCTCTCCCGCGTCTGCCAGCAGGCATCTCACCAACACTTCTACAACACTGCTGTACATAATTGCCACATGGACACAGTTTTGAGCCAGACCGGAGACTAAAAACCCTGTCGGGCAAAATCCCCAAATAGTTAAATGAATTCTTTATCTCATGCCCATCTCATTTGCAGCAAATCATTACACAGAACATTTCTAATTAATTTACAGGACAGACTTGATTTTGATAACAAGGGAAATCATTTCCGCACCTCTTTTTGTGGAAGAGCGTACTATAAAAATATACACTGGCAAATGACTCCTGTCACCATGTATAAAACACCCATTTACCACGTTTGAGTATGGAGAATTCGCAATACCCTTGTGAACAATGTTTAATTAACACGACACTGTTTAATTAACACATGTAATAACAGTCAAAGCTGCATGAGGGACATACTGTATTATATGTGTATTAAAATGTTTCGTTAAAGTGTTTCAGGCAACTAATATTAACGTCTTTTCCCGACCAGACCAGCCTAAGATAGCAACATTGTCTCAACAAATGGCATTCGTTTGGGGAGGGACACTCTGTTTGTCATACAGTAACATTTCAGGAGAGCTGTCATTATTTTTGAGATTCTGTTTGAGTAGCACAGAAATTACACACTTCACCTTTAAAGGTCTGAATCTTCAGAACAGAGAAATGTGATTTGATTTTAAATGCCAATTGCAGCCGTACCTCTACCTCTTGGAAACGAGCCACTATAAGGAACTCTCCTCTAAGACTGCAAGGGCCGGTGTGACATCATGTCCTCAACATTGAGTTAAGTGGCTCACTGGCAGTAGCTCAGGACCATTAACAGAAGATCCAGCATCAATTCCCACCTGGTGAAATTATCTGACCGCTGCTGCTGTGCCCTTCAGCGAGAACTTAACTCTTCAGCAGCTCCAGGCGGCCTGTTTTCTGTTTTTTTTATGTTTAGATTTATAGGGACATGAGACATGAAAACAATACTGTTTAAAATTCTGTATTGACCACAACAAATAAACAGAAAATGGTAAACCCTTTGTTGAAGTGTGAATAAGTAATGCTTTGAAGAAGTATTTACTCAAATGTTACTCATTGCAAATGTCTGGATTTATCAAATGTATTTGCATATATTGACAAATTTTTTCCTATTGTTATTAACCTGATATCGTCGCTGTGTGTATGGTGACAAATTTGGTGATATCACTCTTGCCCCTATATTTACAATATAATGTATATACCGAAAAGTGTTGTCCATTCTATTGCCCCTATATCTATACAGTATAGTGACAAATATTGTCCTTTCACTATTGCCCCCATATCTACTATATACAGTATAGTGACAAATATTGTCCTTTCACTATTGCCCCCATATCTACTATATACAGTATAGTGACAAATATTGTCCTTTCACTATTGCCCCCATATCTACTATATAGTGACAAATATTGTCCTTTCACTATTGCCCCCATATCTACTATATAGTGACAAATATTGTCCTTTCACTATTGCCCCTATATCTACTATATACAGTATAGTGACAAATATTGTCCTTTCACTATTGCCCCTATATCTACTATATACAGTATAGTGACAAATATTGTCCTTTCACTATTGCCCCCATATCTACTATATACAGTATAGTGACAAATATTGTCCTTTCACTATTGCCCCTATATCTACTATATACAGTATAGTGACAAATATTGTCCTTTCACTATTGCCCCCATATCTACTATATACAGTATAGTGACAAATATTGTCCTTTCACTATTGCCCCTATATCTACTATATACAGTATAGTGACAAATATTGTCCTTTCACTATTGCCCCTATATCTACTATATACAGTATAGTGACAAATATTGTCCTTTCACTATTGCCCCCATATCTACTATATACAGTATAGTGACAAATATTGTCCTTTCACTATTGCCCCTATATCTACTATATACAGTATAGTGACAAATATTGTCCTTTCACTATTGCCCCTATATCTACTATATACAGTATAGTGACAAATATTGTCCTTTCACTATTGCCCCTATATCTACTATATACAGTATAGTGACAAATATTGTCCTTTCACTATTGCCCCCATATCTACTATATATAGTGACAAATATTGTCCTTTCACTATTGCCCCTATATCTACTATATACAGTATAGTGACAAATATTGTCCTTTCACTATTGCCCCTATATCTACTATATACAGTATAGTGACAAATATTGTCCTTTCACTATTGCCCCCATATCTACTATATATATAGTGACAAATATTGTCCTTTCACTATTGCCCCTATATCTACTATATACAGTATAGTGACAAATATTGTCCTTTCACTATTGCCCCTATATCTACTATATACAGTATAGTGACAAATATTGTCCTTTCACTATTGCCCCTATATCTACTATATACAGTATAGTGACAAATATTGTCCTTTCACTATTGCCCCTATATCTACTATATACAGTATAGTGACAAATATTGTCCTTTCACTATTGCCCCCATATCTACTATATACAGTATAGTGACAAATATTGTCCTTTCACTATTGCCCCCATATCTACTATATACAGTATAGTGACAAATATTGTCCTTTCACTATTGCCCCTATATCTACTATATACAGTATAGTGACAAATATTGTCCTTTCACTATTGCCCCTATATCTACTATATACAGTATAGTGACAAATATTGTCCTTTCACTATTGCCCCTATATCTACTATATACAGTATAGTGACAAATATTGTCCTTTCACTATTGCCCCCATATCTACTATATAGTATAGTGACAAATATTGTCCTTTCACTATTGCCCCTATATCTACTATATATAGTGACAAATATTGTCCTTTCACTATTGCCCCCATATCTACTATATACAGTATAGTGACAAATATTGTCCTTTCACTATTGCCCCATATCTACTATATACAGTATAGTGACAAATATTGTCCTTTCACTATTGCCCCCATATCTACTATATACAGTATAGTGACAAATATTGTCCTTTCACTATTGCCCCCATATCTACTATACAGTATAGTGACAAATATTGTCCTTTCACTATTGCCCCCATATCTACTATATATAGTGACAAATATTGTCCTTTCACTATTGCCCCTATATCTACTATATACAGTATAGTGACAAATATTGTCCTTTCACTATTGCCCCTATATCTACTATATACAGTATAGTGACAAATATTGTCCTTTCACTATTGCCCCCATATCTACTACATACAGTATAGTGACAAATATTGTCCTTTCACTATTGCCCCTATATCTACTACATATAGTGACAAATATTGTCCTTTCACTATTGCCCCTATATCTACTATACAGTATAGTGACAAATATTGTCCTTTCACTATTGCCCCTATATCTACTATATACAGTATAGTGACAAATATTGTCCTTTCACTATTGCCCCTATATCTACTATATACAGTATAGTGACAAATATTGTCCTTTCACTATTGCCCCTATATCTACTATATACAGTATAGTGACAAATATTGTCCTTTCACTATTGCCCCTATATCTACTATACAGTATAGTGACAAATATTGTCCTTTCACTATTGCCCCTATATCTACTATATACAGTATAGTGACAAATATTGTCCTTTCACTATTGCCCCCATATCTACTATATACAGTATAGTGACAAATATTGTCCTTTCACTATTGCCCCCATATCTACTATATACAGTATAGTGACAAATATTGTCCTTTCACTATTGCCCCTATATCTACTATATACAGTATAGTGACAAATATTGTCCTTTCACTATTGCCCCTATATCTACTATATACAGTATAGTGACAAATATTGTCCTTTCACTATTGCCCCTATATCTACTATATACAGTATAGTGACAAATATTGTCCTTTCACTATTGCCCTTTCACGTAAAAAAGTATCATTCAGAATTCTTTTAGAATACATATTTATAAAGGCACAATTGGAAGAATTATGTGTAATATTTTATTATTATCTAATCTGAACCGCTACATCTCCACTGTTTACATCTAAGTGAGTCTAAACAGCAACCTAGCTATTTGTCAGCACATTTCATGAACTTACAACACTACCTTGAGAAGTTTCTTTAAATTAGAGTTGGATGCTGATGTTTTTCTGTATGGAAGGCAGAAGGCAAATAGAAGGCAATTTGTCAACTACAAAATCTTGTCCACTTTCCAACATATAAGAAAAATAGTCTGGTATCTTCAAGACTCAAAAGCCCCTATAGCTGTGACATTGTAGGTACCAAGCAGGGTTGTCAAAGATGAATGCATTTTGGAAAATCTTAAATGTATATTTTCGAGATGATAACTGGATACCACTTGCAGAAATTAATCATTCAACATAATGAGGTCATTTAACAACAATGGAGTATATGATTTTGACTAGACTTGTTTCAATAATATATATATATAACTATTGACCCTCTATGTAGCTATACCTACAAAATATATAGTGACACATATTGCCCTATCACTATCACCCTCAGACCTGCACTCTATCTGACATATAAATTGGGACAAATGTTAGCTATCGATCACTATCACCCCTATATCTACATTTTATGTACAATATACTGTAGTGACAAATATTGTCCAATCACCCCTGATAACTACACTATACCTTTCACCTCAAGGGGTCTTTATGTATCCTGAGGTTACCACTTAGTGAAAACAGCGTGGGAAAACATGCCTTGATTACTGGGTGGGATTTTACATGCATGTTTTAAGCATCTTGACCAATAGCAGCTCAAAAATATTCATATTAATAATAGGATGCTGATAAAAGCCAGCCGTTACATGACCACTTGTATACATGCAAACAGAACAGAGGCAGATTGAGCTGACAGTATTTGCCAAACTGATGGTAATATTTGAGAGACATGTGGGTCAAAGCCAGACAGGGTTTGGAAATATTCCAATCTCAGCTTGTCTTGTGCTTTTGACAGGCCTATCAGGTGATTTCACCATTCCTCCTCCTCCTCTCCCTGACCTCATTCTGTCAGCGCTCTGTCTTTCTCCTGCTTAAGTCTACCATAAAGTGTCCCAATGCACAACACATGTAAAAATGCATTATAAATAGATCAGTCATCAGTCACTCAGTGGTGTGAGGACAAACCCACCAGTGTCGCCAATTTACTGCATTTCTGTTGTTGATAGATGGAGATGGATGTGGCACCGATATGAAAGGTGGGAGAGCTCCAGCGAGGTGGATTTGGGGTTAAATCATTTCCGTCATGCTTTTGGCATACAGTGGCTAATAGGACTGGCCGATATAGCTTAAAAACATATACGTCTTCCAGGCTTTTGATGATATTCAGTATAAATCTCATTTTGCTGTATGTATTTGCTCTAAAATGGTTAATACTTTCTTTGAAGTCCATATTTATAACGCACTGTAAAGGCATTATAATGCATCTGTAATGTCTCATAATACACATTATAATATGTTATAACTTCTCATTATTGTAACTGCAATTATAATATATTACAATAATGACCTCTTTATAGTTATACCTTAGAATATAATGCATTAACACACCCAAGAATAAATCAAATCAAACTTATTGTACTTTTGACTCTATTCAATAAACTTTCATGTTTGTGCATCTTATTTTATAAATAACGTTCATTATGTAAGTTTGACTTGTGATGTTAACAGGGCCGGCCCGTGGCATAGGCGGAATAGGCAAACGCTAGGGGCGCCGCCCACCCCTTGGGGCGCCTGAGCGTCCAAAGGAGTTTTTAATTTTTTTTTTTATTTTTAATTTTTTTTTAAACAATACAACTTTAATACTACAGATTAAAATATATATATATATATAAAAGCGATCATCTCACAAAAACATAACTACATTGCTTTCCCGATCCACCCCGGTCCGAAAGTGACGTATCAATCCCCCCATTATAGATATCTGAATTTGTATGTATTATTTAGTGTAAATGTTCACTGACCGTTGATCTCCTGTGTGCGTTCATGATAGGACACGAGAGCAACAGTTCACGCACCCCTCACGACATGGGGGCATTCAAGAGAAAACTCGTTTTGTTTATCTACAAACAGCGATAGTGACAACAGAACACAACTGCACACAAAACAGAGAACAGAACTTACTAAACATGTCTGAAGAGTTTATAGTCCAAGAATTGATGCATTTCTATGCCCAGCCTTATTTTTTTTTTACAGAGTATTCGTAAATCAAACAGAAACACAGAGGAGCTACAGGATGCCACAGTCACACCGTGTCCAAACCTGACGGCAAACAACATACTATAAAATGTATATTTTCTGTGATAATCAGAGTTTTTGTCCTAACCAGCCGTGACGAGCGACGGTCCATTCTATCGATCGATTGTTTTCTGTTTTCAGTATTGCACGAGTAACTCTGGTGTGAGTTTGCTGTGAACTAAAAACTTTCAAAAAAATAAGGCTGAGCATAGAAATGCATCAATTCTTTGACGACAAAATCTTCAGACATGTTTAGTAAGTTCTGTTCTCTGTTTTGTGTGCAGTTGTGTTCTGTTGTCACTATCATTGTTTTTAGATAAACAAAACGAGTTTTCGCTTGAACGGCCCAATGTCGTGAGGGGTGCGTGAACTGTTGCTCTCATGTCCTATCATGAACACACACAGGAGATCAACGGTCAGTGAACATTTACACTAAATAACACATTATATTTCAGTTTCTCATCAAATCTTATCGTATACTTTCATAACAATCATGAGTCTCATGAATAATTAATTAGACTTCTGAATGATACTTTTGTGTTCTTTTGAAGCTTGAAGAGGTGTCACCATAAACTGCCATTGTATGACATCACTGAGCACAACATTTATTCACAGTTTCTCCCTTTGTGTTCAGAACAAGACAGAAAGTCATATAGTGTTAGAACAACACACGGGTGAGTAAAGAATGACTGAATTTACATTTAATTGAATTTTTACAAAGTATTTTTTTAAACATTTTAGTATATTTTTAAGATTTAAGCATTTACAACATACAACAACATTCCATTGTATTGAGTAATCTTTAATAAATTCAAATAATTATATATATATATATAAATGTTTATTAATTACATTTTTTAAAACATTACAAATATTTATTTTGACTGAATTTTGTTATGAAACTGAAATGCGTAAATCATTAAAATAAAATAGGCTAAAATAATGTTATAGTGTACATATTATTGATATGAGGAATGGACTTTTGCACTAGTAATGTAATTATTGTTATAAAAATATTGTTTCTACTAATATGTTGCTCATATGTGAAATTGGACATTCAACTAGTAAAAACGTAATTATAGATATCTGTAATTGCGTTTTAAAAAGGAGTGAGTTACAGATATCAATAGTTGTGGTTTCTACTAGTTCAAATGACATTTTTGATATCAAGAATTAGCATTTTAACGAATTAAAATCTACAATTCATATCCTGCATGTGATTAAATGTCAACTATTTATGTAGGGCAAATAACAATATGATAATACCATAATTTCTACAATCAAATACTTATTTCATTTCTATTAAACACGTAAACAATTGTTTATTTTCTACTTCTATTTGACATTTAAGATCAAGCAAAAACAGTGATGTGTATCGAGTGATCAGGACACCGGAAGCTTCTCTAAGACAAGCACAGTTTGGAAGAAAAGTGCCGCGATATTTTCTCATTGTTACTAGACGACGACTCTTGTTTGATGGAGTTACTGTTGTCAGAGGGGGGCTCTGTGACCTTTGACCTCATGAAGTTTTGCCTTTCTTCCTGAACAAGAACAGGGCTGGAGGAACGACAACAAGAGCCGAGAGACGCCTGTAACCAGAGAGCACGTGTTAACCGGGACTTTTCACTGGATTATGGTAAAATATAAAAGCTATTAACATGAGCTGTAATAGAAACAGACAAAATCAATGCAGACGTGCTTATCTGCTGTGAGAGCCAGCCAAACGTGAAACACAGTTCTCACTAAAAGTTATGCAAATGATATGCCTGAGCAGATTAACATGAGGCATAATACATGATTTATGTAAATGTTGTGCACAAGGTCACTTTTATGTAAAGTCAAGTTCAAACTTTTCACTCTGTCAGACAGAATAAAGTGAATCCACAGTTCACCTGCTGCCACATCCAATATCCTGAGATACATAATACATATCCATAATTCATTTGTAAACAAAGTGTGCACGAAATATCTGCCTCAACTAATCTAAAGACATGGTCCATGTTTAATCGCTTTCAGTGCTGTGTTTACAACTGACACCAATAAAAATGCAAATGAATTCTCTTTTATGCATCATGACTAGGAATACATTTGATTTACCTGTACAAACTAACAGGCTGTGTAACCGGATTGATATTTATTGAGCACAATATGTCTTGTAAAGCTTGGCCTTGGTTTCAGAATATGTACTTTGAGAAATGATTAATAAACATAATACAGGATCTTAAACAAGTGGTGTCCAGAAGTCTGAGCACTAGTAAAAATGCTTCTGTTTTGCAACACTTTCAATTCATATTTCTATTATCAGCACAATTCTTTGACTTTGGGTGTATTGTATTTAAATCAAACCAGATTGTGATTGCAGAAATACTCCAGAGAATAAATCTTACCTTGAAGTAGCTGTTGAATCTTTTGCTGACCAGATACAGAGCAATGGGGTTGATGCAAGAGTTCACCGAGGCCATATTGAGACCAAAGTAGTCAAGAATGAGAAAAGTGCTGCAACATCAAAATGAGAAAAGTGTATATTTATTACAATCACTGCAAACACAAGTATAATGAATGAATAAATAAATATCTATCTATCTATCTATCTATCTATCTATCTATCTATCTATCTATCTATCTATCTATCTATCTATCTATCTATCTATCTATCTATCTATCTAACTGTCTATCTAACTGACTGTCTGTATGTCTGTCTGTCTATCTGTCTGTCTATCTGTCTATCTCTCTGTCTGTCTATCTGTCTGTCTATCTCTCTCTCTGTCTGTCTATCTGTCTGTCTATCTGTCTATCTCTCTGTCTGTCTATCTGTCTGTCTATCTCTCTCTCTGTCTGTCTATCTGTCTGTCTATCTCTCTCTGTCTGTCTATCTGTCTGTCTATCTGTCTCTCTCTCTGTCTGTCTATCTGTCTGTCTATCTCTCTCTCTGTCTGTCTA